>NC_079209.1:26686262-26899014 GCF_026745355.1 Beta vulgaris subsp. vulgaris
TGTGATTTCCATAAGAAAAAGACAAAATAAAACGCGATTCAATTGTTCGTTAAATATACACGCCCAAAATCAAAAAAATATAAAGTCTAAGGAAGAAGGGACTGGGATAAAGGAAGCTCATGAATGGGAAATAAGGCATCAATAATATCGATCTTAGTACAGATGTTGGAGGCACCCTTGTTCATAGCATGAAGAAGCTGATCAAGCTGAACATCTTGATGTGCAATTCGAGCCTCCAAAGCTTGCACCCTAGTTCCTAGTAGAGCAATTGAAGCTTGAATCTCCTTGAGTATCCCATGCAGACCCGTAGTAAACATAATAGGAAAATCCACAGCTTGGGAAGCTGTTCCGGAAGGACCTTGATCCTCCTCCAGATCAATCATGATCCCACTGAATGGGTTCCTCCTAGGTTCAGCCAGTCTCTGGCTCTTCCTGACAGATTGCTTGAACCTAGATCTTACTTACTCTTCTCTCTTTCTCTTGCCAGCAGGCTCAGACTCCTTCTCCACCTTAACCTTAACCTCTTCAACCTCAAAGCCTAACACTACCCCATAAACTCTTAAACTTAGGCGGGGAGAGGGTGTCTTTGGTGAGATAATTCTCCGATTCCAGGGCAAAAAAGGGTTTGAGGGTAGTTTAATCTTGCACTTAGCTTCTTCAAGATTATGGTAATAAAATTTCCATAACCGATGCGAGTTATGATTAGGGCAAGGAGATTTATGTGGATGTTGTTGGCTAGATAATACATGAGAGAGAGATCAAGGAGATTAAATTGGGTTCATTTTGAGGTGCGAGGAACAAGGAACCATTAAACTAGTTGAAAAAGAAATTTGTGATAAGGGTTTAGGTCCTTTTGGTACATAGACAGATAAGAGGGATGGCCACCAAAAAATTTCAAAATTTTCTCATTTTTGTCCCTAGCGACATTCAATTTAGCCTTCCCCTTCACATATTCCTTGTACCCATCAACAGGTACATGGAACCACTCACTCAGTTTTTGTTCATCAAACTGAACGAGATTACCCCCAACAACACTTATACACAAACCATTGGTATTGACAAACTTGGAACAGAATTCGGTCATCTCGTTTTCATACAACCCCTCATCAACAAATAAAATACCCGACCACTTTTGAAATTTAACAATGTCAAAAAATTCCGTCCACTTAGCTTTCTTGCACCAAACCAAATCCACACAAAAACCAATTAATTTTTTTGAGGATTTTGACTTTTTACCTCTTTTTGTGGGAATTTTAATTTCCCTTTCTACTTCTTCTTCATCCTCGATTTCATCTTCCAATTGCTTGGAAGAATGTTCCAATTCCAGCGATTTTTCCTTGCATGCAGAGGATTCTTGGCTTGAGACCTCTATTTCATTTTCTCTCTCATCATATTCCACAAGAGGAGAAGTTTTCTCCTGTAGAAGAGGAATACTTTCGGTGCTTGAACGCTTTGGTGCCATGGAGATTAAGGTTTTGAGGAGAGAGAGAGAGAGAGTAGATTAGAAGTTTTAGATGTGATGGGATTTTGAGAGTGAATAGTAGCGCAAGTAATGATGGGATGGAGGGAAGTATTTTTGAGGGAGGCTTTTATGCGTTTATAAAGAAGGTTCATTTATTGTGGTGCTTTCCCTTTTTCTTCAACATTCAATTTTTCAAAAGGGCATGCATTTAAACATTTCGAACCAATGCAACATATGAAATGTGAAATAAAAAAATTGAAATTTAGAATAAAGAAAAAGAAATAAAATGAAAAATTATGAGGAAAAATAAAAGAAAAAAAATATTTGAACTCATGCGTATGATATCTTCTAACTAAGTTGTACAAGTACTGTATTATTCTCAAAGTACTAGTGAGGATACTAAGGGGAATATTATGAGACTAATGTGAGTTCTCAATCTTAACTAAGGTGTATGAATAAAATTCATGAAAGTTGCAAGACACACTAAGTAATAAATATTAGTTAGGGAGATAAATATAAAGACATTTTCATATAATTCTGATCATCCCTAGTTCCAATCGAATCTTTTCAAATCTATCTCTAGAAAGAGGCTTGGTCAATATATTTGCAATTTGGTTCTCAGTAGGACAGAACTCTACTTTTACAAGACCTTTTTCAACATAGTCTTTCAAGAAATGATGTCTTATATGAATATGCTTGACCCTAGAATGATGTACTGGATACTTGGAAATACATATTGCACTAGTGCCATCACAGAAAATAGGAACACACTTATAATTTATGCCAAAGTCGCGTACCTGTTGTTTAATCCACGATACCTAGGAACAACAAGCAGCTACTGCTACATACTCGGCCTCAGCTATTGAGAGTGCAACAATGTTTTGTTTTTTTGAACTCCAAGAAACTAAGCTTGTTCCTAGGAACTGAGCAATTCCAAAAGTGCTTTTGAAATTTACCAAGTCCCTAGCATAGTCAGCATCAGAGTAGCTAGATCAAATGTATCACTTCAAGGATAGAACAAACGAATGTAATCACTTCCTTTCAAATATCTAAGAATTCTTTTGACTACTGTCAATTGAGATTCCTTTGGATTTGACTGAAATCTAACACACAAACCAACACTAAACGAAATGTTAGGTCTACTAGCCATTAGATAAAGTAAAGATCCAATCATACCTCTGTATTTATATGATCTATAACTTTACCACTTTGATCCTCATCCAACCTTGTTCCCATTTCTATAGGAGTATGGTTGGTCTTTCCTTGTTCAAGTCCATACTTCTTCAATAGTTCCTTCACATATTTTTGCTGATGGATCATTGTTCATCTTTCAGTTTGCTTGATTTGCAAACCAAGAACCAAGTTTAATTCTCCCATCATGCTCATCTCAAATTTACTACTCATTAGATCAGCAAATTCCTTGCAAAGAGATTCATTAGTAGCACCAAAGATTATGTCATCTACATAAATTTGTACTACTAGATTAGATCGAAGGAACAGAGTCCTATCAACTTTACCTCTTATAAACTCATGAACAAGTAAGAATTTTGAGAGTCTTTCATACCATGATCTAGGAGCATGTTTCAGCCCATAAAGAGCTTTCTCTAGCTTATAGAATTGGTTTGGAAGATCAGGGTTTTCAAATCCGGGAGGTTGTTCCACATAGACGTCTTCCATTAAATATCCATTTAAGAAAGCACATTTAACATCCATTTGGTACAACCTAAACCACATAAATGCAATCAAAATTCTAATAGCTTCTATTCTAGCCACAGGAGCAAAGGTTTCATCGAAATCAATACCTTCTTGTTGATTGTACCCTTTAGCTACAAGTCTGGTTTTGTTCCTTATGACTGTTTCATGCTCATCCAGCTTGTTCCTGAAGACCCATTTCAGCCCAATGACCTTTTGGTTCTTAGGCTTGGTATCAAGATGCCAGACCTTGTTCCTCTGAAACTCATTCAGTTCCTCTTGCATGCCATTTATCTAGTTAGTAGGGCTTCATTATGATGTGGAGGTTCTGTCATGGATAAAAAGGCTTGTAAAAAAGTTTTTAAGCTGGGATCTTGTCTGAGTTCCCTTCTGAATATCACTTATGATCAACTCCAGTGGATGGGAGTCTCGGTGCTTCCAAGGTTTTGGATCAAACCTTCTTGTTCATGTTCCTTCTTCTTGAGGTTCTTCTGTTGATTCATTCTTTGGATGCAATTCTTCTTCCTGTGCTTCTCCATAAGGAGTTCCTTCATCTGCCTGTTCCCCTTGATGATTAGGATCAGGAACATTCATCTCTTCTTCAAGAATATGCTTTATGTTGGTACCTACAGGAATTAGTTCCTCATCAAAGTTGATTGACTCTTCAGATCGAGTAAGTCCAATCTCAAAGTCATTATCATAACATGGTTCCTGTAGAGAGTTAGTTTCATTAAAGATAACGTGGACACTCTCCTCGACACACATTGTTCTTTTATTATACACTCTATAGGCTTTAGAGTTAATACCATATCCAATAAAAACTGCCTCATCATTTCTAGCACCAAATTTCCCTAAGTTATCTTTACCATTCTTATGCACAAAACATCTACATCCAAAGACTCGAAAATAAGAGATATTGGGTTTTGTTCCTTTGAGAATCTCATAGGGTGTTTTCAAGGTAATTGGTCTCAGCATGACCCTATTGATGATATAGCAAGTTGTGTTGACTGCCTCTGCCCAAAAGTTCTTTAGAAGATTGCTAGCTATGAGCATTGTTCTAGCCATATCTTCCATAGTACGATTTTTCCTTTCTACCACGCCATTTTGCTGTGGGGCCCTAGGAGCAGAGAAGTTGTGATCTAGTCCTCCATTGCTGCAAAAATCATCAAACTTGGAGTTTTCAAACTCCTTACCGTGGTCATATCGTAAATGTTTCAATTTAAAACCACTTACCCTTTGAATTCTTTTAGCAAAGGTCACAAATTCATCAAAAGTTTCATCTTTACTATGAAGAAAAATAATCCAACCGGTATCTTGAAAAATCATCAACTATGAATAGTACATATCTCTAACCTGATCTGCTTTGGACTCGTACATGGCCACATAAGTCCATGTGAATCAATTCAAGTGGAATTTGTCTACTTACCATCTTCTTTGGTTTGAACGAGGATCTAACTTGTTTTCCTTTCGCACATGCGCCACAAACTTCATGATTTGAGACCTTGATTGTTGGAAGACCAATAACTAAGTCCTTACCACTTAGCTTATGAAGCACGGATATGCTTGTATGACCACACCTTTTTTGCCAAAGGAGAGGTTCATCATCTATCGCACTTAGACAGGTCAGAATTTTCCTAGGAACTAGGTTCAAGTCAACAACATAAGTGTTTCCCTTCCTAGTTCCTTCTAGAATCATGGTAGATGGACCTACATCACTTACTACACAACATTCATTAGTAAACTTCACATTGTTACCTTTGTCACAGAATTGGGAAATGCTAAGTATATTATGTTTCAAACCCTCGACCAAAAATACATTATCTATGGAATGTGACTGAGATTTTTGAACCTTACTGTTATTTCACTATTTTGATAATGACATATAATTAAAGTTTACGTGATTTTGGTTTATGAAGTCCGGTTTTTAGTTTATTATGTTAGAAGTAATTTCATATGTCTTAGATTTATTTTTCCCGTTTTTGTTTATTTTATTTTGTTAGATTTATTCTTTTAGTTTTAATTAGTTTATTTATCTTTAGTTTTCACGAATAACATGTTAAATAACTTATGAAGAATTGATTAGGAGTTTAATCAAGATTAAGTTGTTTATACCTTATTTGTGATATTCGGTTAATATTATGGAGGTAACAAATTTAATATATTAAGTTTCCATAATATTTTGTTTAGTTAGTGTGTGCAGCATCTTTGGTTTGCCTACAATCTAGGAGCCGTCAAACACTAACCTAAGTATGCGCTTAAAAATAGATCGTTGAGGTAGTTCCTACATTTTAGGAACCACAACAACTAATCTATTTATAAGGCGTGTGAACGTGGAGAAGTGGCTAAGTTTAAGGACGCCCAACTGCCAACAGAATTATCACAACGGACACATCGTGGAGAAGTGGCTGAAGCTACGTGGGATAATGGAGAAGATTGTGGAGAAGAACTCGAGAAGAAAGGTCCCTACAAATAGAGTTTTGTAATGATCTCATAAAATATACTTTCAGAATTTTATGTAATATTCTTAGTGAAAGTACATTCAGTTTTCTTCTTCTTAGAGATTGATGTATTATAGATTAGGTTGAGTGAATCTAAGTCTGTAATCATTTTGAGAGAAAAAGAGAAAGAGAAAGAGAAGAGAGAAAGAGAAAAGACTTTGAGTGAAGTCAAGGGAGAAGTCAACTGTTCAGGGGGAACAGGCTGATAGGGCCGGGAACCAGTTCCTAGAGGAACAGAGTTGGTCCAAGTTTAGGTTGTACAAAAGAGAGTCTTTTGGCCTAAAAGTTATTAAAGAGAATTGAGTCAAAATCCCTCATGGTCAAGGTTTTTCTTCCTATTTGGCCTAGGAAGTTTTCCTTGTAAAAATCTCGTGTTCCTAGTTCTTTCTTATTTCATGCAATTATTTCTTTCTTATTCAATCATTCTTTTATTTCCGCAAAAAGTCTGAAAATCTCTCCAACTACAATTCACCCCTCCTCTTGTAGTTGCTTAAGTGTTCGTCCAAGTAGGGATGGCAACGGGTCGGATCTGGACCGGGTCTAGGTGGACCCGGATCCAGATCCGGTTTCAGACCCTGGATCCAGATCCGACTCGGATCCGCCGGGTCTAAAAAAGTTGGACCTAGATCCAGATCCGACGGATCCTGCGGATCCGGGTCCAAAATGGGTCCGCCTCATTTCATGCAATTTCACCTGCTTTGTGATATTAAAATGATTTCCAAAGTGATTAAAATGATTTCCGAAGCGTTGAAACGCTAATTGTTCACATCTCCAAGAATCCAACGGATGGAAGATCAATTTCATTACAACTAAGAAATAGAAAAACCAATAAAACTACAATAAATTGTACACAAATGTCTTCCCAATAACCATCCGAATAATACAATAAAAAAGAAACAAAGTAACAACAACATCTCATGTTGAAACGTTCATCTCCCACACTTCCATCTCCCAAGAGCTCTAATCTTCATCGCTACTAATATCATCAACATCCTACAACATAAAATCAACCAACAAAAATTTATTAAAAAAATCTATGATATCATATTTGTAAATATAATATGTAAATAATAAATTTCTTAGCATTACCATGTCAATAATATCTATCATTTCCGCATCATCCTCACAATCTTCATTGATAGTGGACCAAGCATGAGTTCCTTCAAGGGTGTCTTTATCATAAAGAAAAAAAAAACAAAAAAAATTAGATAATAATATCAATTATAAAATAAGAGGGAGAACCATAAGTATATACAACTTACGAAGTTAAAACTACCTTTGACATCATCAATCATCCAATTTTTCAAACACATCAAAGCCTCCACGGTTTGTGAGTGAAGCCTAGAACGGTGAGCACTAACCACTCTTCCACCCATGCTAAATGCACTTTCCGAAGTAACCGATGAGACCGGAATTGCAAGAATATCCTTTGCAATTTTTTTCAAAGTAGGGTAATGTTTGTCTCTTTTCCACCAATCAAGAACATCAAATGCATTATCCTCGGGTTCGGTAGCACTCTCCAAGTATTGTTCAACTTCACCCTTCACCGGCATCACTCCTATTTTTAGTCTTTTTGCTCTAGCAAACTCATCCTCATGAAACCCTTTTGTTAATGATGATTGTTCATTCACTACATGACTTTTATTTTGATACTCAAGGACAAGACTATCAAGAGTCTTTCTTACTCTTATCAATTCAACATTCGCACCATCTCCATATAACCTCCCAAAATAATGAGTCACACAATCCATTTTGTTTCTTGGATCTAAAATAGCGGCAATGGCCAAAATCCCATTAATGTGTGACCAATATTTGTCAAACTTTTCAACCATACTCTTAGCCATAGTCCTAACAACCTCATTATCTCCATCTTCCAACCAACGATTCAAAGCAAGTCTAATCTCACAAACCGTCCTAAAAAACAAATTCGAAGTAGGACGATTCCTAATAGAGAAAACCTTAGTCGCCTTATAGAAAATTTCCAACTTTTGACAAACAATAGTAGCCATATTCCAATCATGTTCACTAGGAACAACAAATTTCAACCTTTTATTTAAACGTTTCAACTTATTAAAAACTTCTTTGAAAGGCAAACTAGATCAAGCATCAAAAAGGTAGAATTCCATCTAGTCTTGCAATCAAGACCAACCCTTTTAAACCTTAGTCATATTCAAAACACGACAAACCTCTTCAAACTTTTCAATCCTTTAGGGGTAGACATCCAAAAGCAATACACTCCCGAACTTTTACAATTGCAGAATCAATCATATTTAACCATCTTTAACAATCAAATTTAAAATATGAGCACTACACCTCATATGTAAAAAGTCTCCACCCAACACTAAACAACTACTTTCCAATTTCTCCATTAACACATTAATCATGGCATCATTTGTTGTACAATTATCAACAACAATAGAAGAAATCTTGTTCTCCAAACAATAATGAGAAAAACAATCCATAAGAATCTTAGCAATAACCCCCTTGGTGTGTGGGCATGGAACAAAACAAAACCTATACAAAACCATACATAACAAATAAATAAAATGACGTAACATAAATCTATTTATTTTAAACAAAACGAAATTATTATCATATAACCATAAAATAAACAAACTAATTGAATCATTACCTCAATGTTCGATTATGCAAGACCCAATTTTGATCAATGAAATGTGATGTCACGGCCATATATCATTTCTTTTGGTTGGAAGCAGTACACATGTCAGTTGTAATAGCCACTCTACCCTCACTATTCTCCAACAAAGCTTTAAGCGAACTCCTCTGATTGTTGTACATTTTCAACACATCACTCTTCAATGTGTTTCTTGAAATCATCTTGAAATTATCATTCAAACTCTTCACAAAGCTCCTAAAACCCATGTGATCAACAATGGACAACGGGTATTCATGGATTACCACCATTCTAACCAACTTCCTCCTCGAAACTTCTTGATCAAATATCACTTTCTTTTGCTTTTCCTTAATCGCCAAAGAAGTAGATCCATCTGATTCCTCTTTGATCTTCAATTGTGTTTGACCCGCTGCAAGGTTTAAATGTCTCGCAGAACATGTCTTCTGGGCATGTTTGAGGAGGTGTGAAGTCCCACTACTTCCACTATAAGAGAGTGTTTTTTACAA
The DNA here is from genome assembly GCF_026745355.1 of Beta vulgaris subsp. vulgaris. Classification (NCBI taxonomy): domain Eukaryota; kingdom Viridiplantae; phylum Streptophyta; class Magnoliopsida; order Caryophyllales; family Amaranthaceae; genus Beta; species Beta vulgaris. The sequence goes on from NC_079209.1 coordinate 26,695,056, forward strand.
TTCTTACACTTTGCCTTTTTCACACCATTAACCATTGCCAACTCAAAATAATTCCATGCCCCATAAGTTAGTTTCTTTGACTTAAGATCACAACTTGCCTCTTTTTCTTTGTCACCCTCAACAAAGCCTTCGGAATCCCCTTTCTTCCCACATCCAAATCAAGCACCTCAAATGGTTGTTCATTAGGATGAGTAGAACTAGCATCACTATCTTTAGGAGTAACTCCATCCATATTCTAAAGTCTGAATATTTTATTTGACAATAAATTCAAATCAATTTTCAAATCAATTTAAACAATACTAACTAGTAACTACACTAACATACTAACTATATTAACATACTAACTATACTAAATACTAACATACTAACTAAACATTAACAATAACAATAACAAAACAATAACAATAACCACAATAGTGCTATCATACAAACAAACTAGTTTGTCACTACAAACATAACCAACACAAAACAATAACAATAACCACAATTATACAATTATACCATAAATTATACAATAACAATAACAACAAACAATAACTATTTTACCATAAACAACACAAACACAAACAAACATTACAAAGAACCAATACAAACGAACAGTGAGAAACGAACAATACAAACAATGAAACGAACAATAAAAAACAGTGGAGAAACGCAAGATAGAGAAATATGCAGTGAAGAAACGCAACAAGCCAACAACCATAACCACAAGTCCACAACAAACAATAAAAGTATACAAAGGTCGCCGGAAAAAAACAAAAAAAAAATACGAAGCTTTCGAGAAAGAGAAATACCTGTGAAGCGTTAGAAGCGGTGGAGAACGCGCGACAAAAGGTCGCCGGAACAGGTCGAGAACAGTCGCCGAAACAGGTCGAGAACAGTCGCCGGAACTGGTGCAGAAGAAAGCGCCGGAATTGATGGAGAAAGGCGCCGGAAGTTGCCATGTTGCAGGGAGTTAGGGTTTTACGTGTGTAGCAGTGAGTTAGGACTTAGGCGCCGAAATAGAATTTAGGAGAACTTTAGGAGATTAAAATGGTCAAATGGACCAGCCAGCCCAAATGCCCAATGTGGATTTTTTTTTTAAAAAAATGGATCTGCGGATCCGGGTCCGGGTCTATGGCACAGATCCGGACCCGGATCCGTGATCTGACCAGTGGACCCGAATCCGACCCGGATCCAACGAGTCCATAATTTTAGGATCCAGACCCGGAAAAACGGATCCGGGTCCACGGATTCGGGCCGGGTCTAGGATCCGCTGCCATCTCTACGTCCAAGACTAACAATTGGTATCAGAGCCTAGTTCCTCCAAAATCAGTTAACACTGAGGAGCTAGTTCCTGGAAACGATGAACACTTCAGGAGAAAGATTGGAAGAAGGTTACTCAACTCAGCGTCCACCATGTTTAATGGCAAGTATTATCCATACTGGAAGAATCGTATGGAAATATTATCAAGGCCGAAAATTATCAAGTTTGGAGAGTAATAGAGATTGGTGACTTGAAGTCACAGAGAAAAATGAAAAAGGTGAAGAATCCCCAAGCCTCTCTCCAATATGATAAAGATGACTTCGACAAGATGGAGATGAATAACTTGGCCAAAAAGATTCTCCACTGTGGTCTTGGTCCCCATGAACACAATCGAATCATGGGATGCAAATCAGCCAAGCAAATGTGGGAACTTCTTCAAGTTACTCACGAAGGAACAAACGAAGTCAAAGATCAAAGATTGACATGCTCATGCACAAATATGAGCTATTTCAAATGAAGCCTAAGGAGTCTGTTCAAGAGATGCTCACAAGATTCTCCAACATCATAAATGAACTTGAATCTCTAGGAAAGATCATCACTCCGAGGAACAAGTACGAAAAGTTCTAAGAAGTCTTCCTCAGGATGAAAAATGGATGGCAAAGGTACTGCCTGCTCTGAAACAAAAGATTTCACCACATTCAATATCGAGCAACTTTCCGGTTCCTTGTTGACTCATGAAATCCATCTAGGAACTCATGAAGTTGACTCTAATAGGCCTAAGGCTTGGCTCTCAAGTCCGATGACTGAGGATTCAGAAACTGATGATGAAGAGGCAGCACTGATCGTGAAAAGATTCAAAAAGTTCTTCAACAAGAACTACAATGGGAAGAACTTGAAAAAGCCAGGAAAGTAAGCTGTCACAAGTGTGGAAGTCCGGATCACTTCATAAAGGAATGCCCTCTCTGGGAAAATGAAAAGAGCAAAGGAAAGTACAAGGAGAAGGGAAAGGAACAACAAAAACCTTTCTCAAAAGTTGATATGAGAAGGGCCATGGTAGCTGCCTGGGGAGAATCCGATTCAGACGAGGAGCAGGAACAACCAGAAGAGGAGACAGCTTATTTATGTCTCATGGCAAAAAAGACGAAGAAGAAGACTTGCCAAACAACAAGGTACGCATAAATGTTATTGAAGAAGAGTTAAAAGAACTTTCAAAGAATCAATTAATAAAACTACTTTTGGAAACTTGATGACTACAAGGCCATTTGTGTTAGAGAAGAAAATTTAGAAAAAGCCTTAGAAGTCACCAAAGGACATTCAAATTGGTTTAAAACAGTGAATGCAAACATTGAGGAAAGATTCTTTGAAGTCTTTGATGAAAACCGACGTATTCGAGAAGCTTTTGAAAATGCTAAAAATGAAAATTATTCTTGAATATGGAAATGGCTGAATTGAAACTATTCGTTCCTGAAGGAACCAGTTCCTCTATAAATACCAGATCCGAGTTCGAAAAGTTAAAATTCGAACATAAAAAGGTTTTGAGTAAATATCTGGTACTAAAAGAGAAAATAGAATCTTCAAGAACGACTCTTCCTGATCCAGTAAGTGGATACAAAAAATAAAAATGAAGGAAGAAGTGGTTAGGTTTCAATCACAAGAAGAAAAACAAAATGAAAAAATATGTTGATCTTCCAAGCAGCCGAATATGCTCTTACTGTGGGAACAGTGGACACTTAGTGTCTGACTGTTCCTCCAGAGAAGAACATATTGAAATGAACACCCACTTAATTAAACAAGTTTGGAAAGTTAAGAGAAATACAAGCCCGACAGAGGAACCCAAGTCAAACTGGGTTCCTACCACTGACTGATTGCTTTGATACAGGCTAAAGTGAGGGGGAACAACCTGTGGTACCTCGATAGCGGTTGTTCTAAACACATGACAGGAGATAAAGAGAAATTTCTCTCGCTTTCAGCCTATGATGGAGGAACTGTGACCTTCGGAGACAATCTTACCGGTAACATAGTTGCAATAGGGAAGGTAGGAAAGTCTAAGTCACATTCCATAGATAGTATTTTTGGTCGAGGGTTTAAAACATAATCTGCTTAGCATTTCTCAATTTTGCGACAAAGGGAACAGTGTAAATTTTACTGATGACATGTTGTGTAGTAAGTAATGCAGGAACAGGTACCAAAATTCTAGAAGGAACAAGGAAAGGGAACACCTACGTTGTTGATCTCAACCTTGTTCCTAGGAACAATCTAACATGTTTAAGTGTCGTCGAAATGAACCACTTCTTTGGCATAAAAGATGTGGTCACGCAAGTATGCATTACTCCAGAAGCTAAGTGGTAAGGACTTGTGGTTGGATTACCAACTATCAAAGTCTCAAACCATGAAGTTTGTGGACCTGTGCAAAAGGTAAACAAGTTAGATCCTCGTTCAAATCAAAGAAAATGGTAAGCACACAAAGTCCCTTGAATTGATTCATATGGACTTGTGTGGCCCTGTTCGAATCCAAAGTCGATCTGGTAAGAGATATGTGCTTGTAATAGTTGATGATTTTTAAGATACACTTGGGTTATTTTTCTCATAGCAAAGATGAGACATTTGATGAATTTGTTAACTTTGCAAAAGAAATCAAAGAATAAGTGGTTTTAAAATTAAGCACTTGCGTTCTGATCATGGTAAGGAGTTTGAAAACTCCAAATTTGATGAGTTTTGCAGAAATGAAGGTCTTGATCACAACTTCTCAGCTCCTAGAACTCCACAACAAAATGGCGTGGTAGAAGGAAGAATCGCACTTTGGAGGACATGGCAAGAACAATGATCATAGCAAGCAATCTTCCGAAGAATTTCTGGGTGAAGCAGTGAATACGGCATGCTACATATATCAATAGAGTCATGCTAAGACCTATTGTCTTGAAGACCCTTATGAGCTATCTCAAAGGAAGAAAACCCAATATCTCATACTTTAGAATCTTTGGTTGTAAATGCTTTGTACATAACAATGGTAAAGACAATTTAGGAAAGTTTGATGCTAGAAGCGATGAGGCTGTTTTTATTGGATATGCTTTAAGTAGTAAGGCATATAGAGTTTACAACAAACGAACAATGTGTGTTGAGGAAAGTGTCCATGTTATTTTGATGAAACTAACTCTCTGCAGGAACCAAGTCATGAAAATGACTTTGAAATAGGACTGACTCGTATTGAGGAGTCAGTAAACATTGATGAGGAACTAACACCTGCAGGAACCGACAAAAAGCATATTTCTGAAGAAGAGTAGTTGTTCCTGATCCTGTTATACAGGAGGAACAGGCACCAGAAATTCATCCAGTAGACGAGACGAATGAAGCTCCTCAACTGGAGGAGCAGAGACAAGAAGATTTGAACCAAGACCTGGAAACACTTAAATCCCATCCATTGGATTTAATAGTAAGTGATATTGAAAAGGGAACTCAAACGAGATCCCAACTGAAAAATTTTCTGTGCTTTCCATGCCTTTTTGTCTATGACAGAACCACGAGATCACAATGATGCCCTACTGGAGTCTGACTGGATAAACGCCATGCAAGAGGAACTGAATGAGTTCCAGAGGAACAAGGTCTGGCATCTTGAGACCAAGCCTAAAAACCAAAAGGTGATTGGACTAAAATGGGTCTTCAGGAACAAGCTAGACGACATGGAACAGTCATAAGAAACAAAGCCAGACTCGTAGCCAAAGGGAACAATCAACAAGAAGGTATTGACTTTGATGAAACCTTTGCTCCTGTAGCTAGAATAGAAGCAATAAGAATTTTGATTGCCTTTGCATCATTCATGGGTTTTAGGTTGTACCAAATGGACGTCAAATGTGCCTTTTTAAATGGATATTTGATTGAAGACGTCTATGTGGAACAACCTCCTGGTTTTGAAAACCCGGATCTTCCAATCATGTCTATAAGCTAGATAAAGCTCTTTATGGGCTTAAGCAAGCTCCTAGATCATGGTATGAAAGACTTTCAAAATTCTTACTTTCTAATGATTTTATACGAGGCAAAGTTGATAGGACCCTGTTCCTTCGATCCAAAGGAACAGACATCCTAGTGGTTCAGATTTATGTGGATGATATAATTTTTGGTGCAACTAACGAATCTCTTTGTAAAGAATTTGCTGAGTTAATGCGTAGTGAATTTGAAATGAGTATGATGGGAGATTAAACTTCTTTCTCGGTTTGCAAATCAAGCAAACTGAAAAGGAACAATGATCCATCAACAAAAATACGTAAAGAGTTATTGAAAAAATATGGACTGGATCAAGCAAAAACAAACCATACTCCTATAGGAACAGGTACAAGGTTAGATGAGGATCAAAGTGGTAAGTCCGTAGATCAGAAACTCTATAGAGGTATGATTGGTTCCTTACTTTATCTAACTGCTAGTAGGCCTGATATATCCTTTAGTGTTGGTTTATGTGCAAGATTCCAATCAAATCCTAAGGAATCCCATTTGACAGCTGTCAAAAGGATTCTTAGATATTTGAAAGGAAGTGATGATCTTTGTTTGTTCTATCCTCGAAGTGACATCTTTGATCTAGTAAGCTATTCCGATGCTGACTATGCTGGAGACTTGGTGAATCGAAAAGTACTATCGGTATTATCCAGTTCCTAGGATCAAGCTTGGTTTCTTGGAGCTCAAAGAAACAAAACACGTTGCTCTTTCCACAGCAGAAGCTGAATACGTGGCAGCTGCTGCATGCTGTCTCAGGTATTATGGATCAAGCAACAGGTACGTGACTTTGGCATAAAATTTAAGTGTGTTCCTATATTCTGTGATAAAACTAGTGCTATTTGCATTTCCAAGGATCCAGTTCATCATTCTACAGTCAAGCATATTCACATTAGACATCATTTCCTAAAAGACAATGTAGAGAAGGGATTAGTCAAAGTTGATTTTTGTCCTACTGAAAATCAAATAGCTGACATATTGACTAAACCTCTATCTAGGGACAGGTTTGAAAAGATACGCTTGGAACTAGGAATGATAAAAATTGTTTAAATGTACACATGATGTTGATTCCCCCAAATTGTTTCTTACTAAGTATGTCCTGCAACTTCATGAATTAAATTTCATACACCTAGGGTCAAGTATAAGGACTCACATATGTCTCTGAATATTACCCTTAGTGTCCTTGCACATATTTGGTACGTATGTAGTTTGATATTATGGACACATTTTATCATATGCAAGAGTAAATTTTTTTTTCATTTTCTAATTTACCTCCAAATTTCCTTGTTTCTTTTCTTTTCACACCTTTCCGTCCAAAATTAAAAATTAATCTGAATTATGCCAAAATTACGCGTTCAATTAATCTAAGTTAAATGAAGAAACTTCATTAATTGCCTTCCAAAAACCCATAAACCGTTTCATTAAACCTAACTCTCCATTTCTTTTCACACGAATCATGATTACTTTATAACCCAACCATCAAATCACTGACCCTCATAATTTCCTCTCACATCAACTCATTGTCTCTCTCTCTCTCCTCTTTCTCATCTTCAACCTCACACCAAAACTCTGTCACCATGTCTTCCAAAACTCAAAATTCCGGTGATCATGAAAATTTCCAAAGAGAAAACACCATCCCATGATGAATTAAGTGCTCAAGAATCATCCAAGAAGACGCAGATTCTACCGGGTCAAAATCGGCATCCTCTGCTCCTGTTTCTCTCTCTCCGAAAAAGGAAGAAGGTGAAAACGAGATTGAAAGCGATCAAGAACAAGAGATTACTATACCTACAAAACGAGGTAAGAAAACAAAATCTTCACAATTTCTTGTGGGCTTTTGTGTAGATATTGCATGGTGCAAAAAGTCTAAGTGGAATGAGTTATTGAAAATTTTGAAATTTCAGAAGTGGTTAAAAATTGTTAGCATAGATGAGGGTCTTTATGAAAAGGAGATGAAAGCTTTTTGTTCTGGGTTTACATAACTGAGGGTGTGTGTGTGTCAATTGTCAATGGGTCTGTAGTTACCATCACTAAGAAGAAACTGGGGGAATGGTTTGATGTTCCAAATGAGGGTTACAAGGGCTAAGTTGAACATAAATGGAGTTACCAATGCTCAAATTCTTGCTTTTTTCAACGGCAATTCTAATGCTTTATCTTTAGATCAAAAAGAATTGTCTCCATTTCATAAGCTGCTATTTCAGTTGGTTTGGCGTTTCATTTTACCCCGTTTCTCAAAAGAACCCAGGCAAGTCTAATGGATCTTTCCATTATGTACTGCCTTGCTGAAAACATAAAAATCAACCTTCCCTCCCTGATAATTTCACATCTCTCTCACTGCATTACCCATAACACCAAAGTGGGTTATGGAAATCTTCTTTCCTCTGCTTTCAAACAATGCAAAGTTAAACTACCTCTAGTCCCTCCTTTTCTCTTGAGCCAGAAAATTATCTTACAAAAGAAACTTTGACTAGGCTGAGCTTGAGGTTGGTAATGGAAGATAGATTTTGAGAGAGAAGAAACTCCGGTAAGGTTGAAGTGGGTAGTAAGAGAAAGTTGGATGAAGAAGGGGTTCCATGGGTCTGTCAGAAGAGCCAAAGGTTGGCTGGGTCCAAGTTCCAGAGAGCAGGATCAGGTGACACAATATTTATTCACCTAGATTCTGATCCTGTCCCTTCTACTGCTGTGGATTTTCCATTACTTTCTACAACTGGCCGGGATTAACAAGCTACTCCGGGAAATTCAGGACTCCTTGACCCTTCTGCACACTAGGATCAATGCCATTGAAGCTACTGTTAATGTTCTGGACTCTCAGCAGCAACAACAAATGCTTGCAATCAAGAATGCTCATACTGGGATCAGGAACAAGGTGGATGGTGTGCTCTCCAAGATAGATTATGTGGTCTCATCTCTCTTCAAAAGAACCAAACCCTAACTTATCTTAACTTGGACAAATTGAACAAGTTTTTTTTGGCTGTAATTAATAAATAATCTTTTGGATTTCTCTTCTTGTGTCCTTCTGAGACACATGAAGTACTTTTAATTTCTCTCTACTTTCTTCACTTTCTTTTGCCTTACTCTGCATATTGCATACTTATTGTTGTCTGTAATGTTGCTTTCTGCATGCCTATTTTGTTTCTGTGTTTGGATGGCTAATATTATGAGATGTATGTTTGAGCAACTTGCTTGTTGCCTAGACTGTTGACTCTCTAATGCTACAGGTACAATCGTTGGTTTTGATAATGACAAAGGGGGAAGTGATATAGTGTCAATTTTTATTTTAATAGTTCCTATGTATATTTTTCTCTCATCCCTGTCCCTAGTCAAGTCTGATCCTATTTCCAGTCTCAGTAAAGTTTTAATTAGGTTAGATTGTGGATAGTTTGTGTAGTTTATATTCTTAGTCTTTAGCTTCTTTAGATTTTTTTTCAAAAACAGAAAAACTTAAAATTTTTTCTTAATTATTTGTCATAATAAAAAAGGGGGAATATTGTTATTTCACTATTTTGATAATGACATATAATTAAAGTTTACGTGATTTTGGTTTATTAAGTCCGGTTTTTAGTTTATTATGTTAGAAGTAATTTCATATGTCTTAATTTATTTTTCCTGTTTTGTTTATTTTATTTTGTTAGATTTATCTTTTAGTTTTAATTAGTTTATTTATCTTTAGATTTCACGAATAACATGTTAAATAAGTTATGAAGAATTGATTAGGAGTTTAATCAAGATTAAGTTGTTTATACCTTATTTGTGATATTCGGTTAATATTATAGAGGTAACAAATTTAATATATTAAGTTTCCATAATATTTTATTTAGTTAGTGTGTGCAACATCTTTGGTTTGCCTACAATCTAGGAGCCGTCAAACACTAACCTAAGTATGCGCTTAAAAATAGATCGTTGAGGTAGTTCCTACATTTTAGGAACCACAACAACTAATCTATTTATAAGGCGTGTGAACGTGGAGAAGTGGCTAAGTTTAAGGAAGCCCAACTACCAACGGAATTATCACAACGGACACATCGTGGAGAAGTGGCTGAAGCTACGTGGGATAATGGAGAAGATCGTGGAGAAGAACTCGAGAAGAAAGGTCCCTACAAATAGAGTTTTGTAATGATCTCATAAAATATACTTTCAGAATTTCATGTAATATTCTTAGTGAAAGTACATTCGGTTTTCTTCTTCTTAGAGATTGATGTATTATACATTGGGTTGAGTGAATCTAAGTCTGTAATCATTTTGAGAGAAAAAGAGAAAGAGAAAGAGAAGAGAGAAAGAGAAAAGACTTTGAGTGAAGTCAAGGGAGAAGTCAATTGTTTAGGGTGAACAGGCTGACAGGGAACCAGTTCCTAGAGGAACATAGTTGGTCCAAGTTTAGGTTGTGCAAAAGAGAGTATTTTGGCCTAAAAGTTATTAAAGAGAATTGAGTCAAAATCCCTCGTGGTCAAGGTTTTTCTTCCTATTGGGCCTACAAAGTTTTCCTTGTAAAAATCTCATGTTCCTAGTTCTTCTTATTTCATGCAATTATTTCTTTCTTATTCAACCATTCTTTTATTTTCGCAAAAAGTCTGAAAATCTCTCCAACTACAATTTACCCCCCCTCTTGTAGTTGCTTAAGTGTCCGTCCAAGACTAACACTTATCTACAACTATTATATTACCTGTAAGATTGTCTCCAAATATTACAGTTCCTCCATCATAGACTGAAAGTGAGAGAAATTTAGTTTTGTCCCCTATCATGTGCTTAGAACAACCGCTATCGAGGTACCACAGGTTGTTTCCCCTCAGTTTAGCCTGTACACAAAACAATTAGTCAGTGGTAGGAACCCATCCTAACTTGGGTTCCTCTGTCGGGCTTGAATACCTTTTAACTTTCCACACTTGCTTAACTAAGCTAGTGTTGTTTTCAATATGTTCTTCACTGGTAGAACAGTCAGAAACTAAGTGACCACTGTTCCCACAGTAAGAACATATTCAGTTGCTTGCCAGATAAACATATTTCTTCATTTTGTTTTTATTCTTATGATTTAAACTTAGTCCATTTCTTCCTTCATTTTTATATTTTTGGATCCAGCTAACTGGATCAGGAAGTTTTGTTCTTGAAGATTCCAATTTCCCTTTAAGCACCAGATTTTCATTTAAAACATAATCGTATTCAGATTTTAATTTCTCGAAATTCGTTCTGATATTTCTAGGGGAACTGGTTCCTTCATGAACAAATAGTTTCAATTCTGCCATCTCCATATTCAAGAAGTAGTTTTCATTTTTAACCTTTTCATATGCTTCTTGAATACATCGGTTTTCATCAAACACTTCAAAGAACTGTTCCTCAATACTTGAGTTTAAAGTTTTTAACCAGATTGAATGTTCTTTGGAGACTTCCAAGGCATTCTCCATATTCTCCTCTCTAATGCAGATTGCCTTATAATCATCCAAAGTTTCAAAAGCAATTTTATAAGTTGGTTCGTTTTAAGTTATGATAACTCTTCATCAATAACATTAATACATACCTTGTTGTTTGGCAAGTCCTCTTCATCATTTGTCTTTGCCATGAGACATAGATGAGTTGTTTCTTTTTCAGGTTGTTCCTGCTCCTCGTCAGAGTCGGATTACCCCCAGGCTGCAACCATAGCCCTTCTCATTTCAGTTTTTGATAAAGGCTTTTGATGTTCCTTCCTTTTCTCCTTGTATTTTCCTTTTCCCTTGTCATTCTCCCAAAGTGGACACTCCTTAAGAAAGTGGTCAGGACTTCCACATTTATGGTAGCTTAGCTTTGAGGGCTTTCTCGCGCTCTTCCCTTTGTAGTTTCTATTAAAGAACTTCTTGAACTTTTTGACGATCAATGCCGCTTCCTCATCATCCATTTTTGAATCATCTTGTTCTTCAGACTTGAGAGCCAAAGCTTTAGGTATACTAGGATCAGCCTCATGAGTTCCTAGGTGCAACTCATGAGTCAACAAGGAACCTGCAAGTTACTCAAGGTTAAATGTGGTGAAATCCTTCGTTTCCTGCAAAGCTGTTACTTTTGCCATCCATTATTCACCCTGTGGGAGACTCCTTAGGACTTTTCGAACCTTTTCCTCTGGAGTGATAGTCTTTCCTAGAGAGTCAAGGTCATTGATAATATTGGAGAATCTAGTGAGCATATCTTAAAACTGACTCTTTAGGTTTCATCTGGAACAACTCATATATGTGCATGAGCATGTCTATCTTTGATCTTTTGACGTCGCTTGTTCTTTCGTGAGTCACATGTAGAAGTTCCCATATTTGCTTGGCTGATTTGCATCCCATGATTATATTTTGTTCATGGGGACCAAGACCACAGTTAAAAATCTTCTTGGCTAGATTGTTCATCTCCATTTTTTCAAAGTCCTCTTTATCATATTTTGAAAGAGGTTTAGAAACTGACTCGCCTTTTTCATCCTTCTCTGTGACTTCAAAGTCACCGATTTTAATGGCTCTCCATACTTGATAGTTTTCAGCCTTAACGAAGATTTCCATACGGTTCTTCCAATATGGATAATGCTTGCCATTGAACATAGGCGGATGTAGGTTGAGTAACCTTTGTCTAATCTTTCTCCCGTAGTGTTCATTATTACCAGATACTAGCTCCTCAATGTTAACTGATTTTGGAGGAATCGGGCTCTGATACCAATTGTTAGTCTAGTATAAACATTAGATCAACTATAAGAGGGGGGGTGAATTGTAGTTGTGGAGATTTTCGAACTTTTTGCGGATAATAAAACTTGAAAGCTAATGAAGAGAATAAATAATAAGGAAGAACACAAGAAGATACTTTAGGAAGAAACCTTACTCCTTTATTTATAACAGTTATTACAACTTATTATAAATCAATCCTTACTCTGTTCCTCTAGTAACTAGATCCCAGTCACCTTGTTTCCCTGAACACGTGACTATCCTCACTTGAATTTACTAGACTTCTCTTTCTTTCTTCTCTTTCTCTCTCTCTTTTCTCTCTATGGAATACAAGATTTTTGTTCTATCAACCCACGCTCGAAAAGTATTATAATAATTACGTGAAGAGTAATAACAAAAAAAAAACGTTCTCATAAATATTATAATAAATATGGAAAGTGTTAGTTTATTCTTGTTCATTGTGGAGCTATATATAGAAGGCCACAACAGCTCCTATTTTTCCTCCACTAAGCAGACATGGGTGTAAAATGTGACCCATGATCTAACCGCTGTTGGAGCCACATTATCCATAATCTTCTCCAACTAAATATGTGCACAACTCCACGAATAATTATCCACCTTTCAATTTTTATCTGTGCGCATTTTGTTGAGGCTGGATTAATGGAGTTTGTCAGATCTTCCTAGATTCTAGGAGCTGACTCATTAGTTGGTTTCTAGTCTCCCTAAAACTTAGGAACAACGGCTTGTTTGTTATGCGCTTCCTTCTTTGTAGGTCAGTTTGTTGTACCTTGTTATTTCCATAATTTTCAGCTTGTAATCTACACGCAAGCAATAAGGATATACTCTCTCAAATATCATGGAGATACAAAATAATATTCCATGTTATTAGGTTGGCAAATTATAACATAGGAAGTAATTTATTTAAATAACTTGACTAGGTTAAACTCATAACCATTTCTCTACTAGTTATAACTAAATAAATTACACTCAAGGCAATATAAAAATTAATTGGAAGTTACACAAAACATTATTTGTAATCACTAAAACTGTGAATACAACACGAGCCTTATATTAAAGGCTTGAGAGGCGCTTCACCTGGGCATGTAGGCTACATGTCTCAACTGGCTGCTGAGGTATGACATTTGCCCTTCTTCTTTTTTACTTGCGAATTAACTTGTCTCTTTTATGATTGTCTTTGACATTTTGATCTTCCTTTTCTTATTCAGCTTTTTGCTCGCAGCGTAATAACAGAACACTGGGCAAGATTGCTCAGAAAAGAAAATAAGCAACTTGTTCGGGAAGAAACAACGGCTGGGGACAAGGCCATGGACGACATGGCTGAGCAGGAAATTCTGCATCGCCAGTCGAGGGAGGCCTGGGAGAAGCGTTCAGCCGAATTGGAGTCGCCCAACAAGAAGGATCTCATCCGGCTAATGGAGCTCCTGGACGAGAAATATGCTTTGAAGTTGGCCTTCACGGATGAGAGGAACGTTGCCCTTCTGACGGCAGTTCAGCTCAGGCTCCTTCGTGCCTTCTCTCCTAATGCTCTTCCCCCAATGTGAGAGACAGAGGCTCCTTCGTGCAATTCTTTTAAAACATTCAACCCCTGCTCCCTTGTGATACACATAAGAAGTGGATGTTACACATAAGAAGTGGATGATTAAACGCTTTTTTGTACAAGGTTTCATCCCTGTGCTCAAACCACTTGTCCCTTGCCTTCACATACTTGGCTTCCAGCGGGTATGATGGCAGACGTCCTGTCTTCTTGAATTCAATTATAGGATCCATCCAGACATTTCCTCGGCTGAGAAACAAGCCTTGTTCTTGATCAATGCTTTTTGTTGGTTTTACTTCCCAAAACACAGTTCGTGGCACATCTCCCTCGGCCGAGCTGGCCAATTTTGAAAAGAGCATCGACATGATGGTTCTCATATCTTAAAACCTGGTCGAGTACAAACCGCTTCAAAGTTTTGAATTATTCTTGAATTAACTACATATATTTACTCATGTAGGCTTCCTTGCACTCAAAATCTCCATTTAATTCGCTGATGACCTGCAAGGAATCTGTTTTGGCCTCACTCTCCAAAGCCCCCGCTGCCTTGCACATTCTAATGCCCGCTAGGAATGCTTCATATTCGGATTCATTATTTGATGCCTGAAATTTGAATCTGAGAGCATACTCAAACTTGTCCCCTTTTGGCGATTGGAAAATTATCCCAGCCCCACAACCATTAACCCTGGAAAATCTGTCTACCGTAAGTGTCCAATGCCTTCTGTCCCCACCTGGATCTTGTATGGGCTCAATCGTAGGCCGAGTAAGTTCTATGATGAAATTAGCCAAGGCTTGCCCTTTGATCGCTTTTCGGGGTTCAAAATTTCAAATGCTAAATCAAACATGTGCAGCTCTACTGGCCATTTGAGCATTCGTCCAGAAGCATCCATCTTTTGCGAAACTTGCTTTAAGGACTAGTCAGTGTAGACAAGTATGCTATGAGCCAGAAAATATGGTCTCAATTTTCGGCTGGCCATGAGGAATGCTAGGCCGAACTTCTCCACCAATGAGTATTGGCATTCCGCATCTTTTAACACGTGACTTATAATGTAAACGGGGACTTGCACTGATTCTTTTTCAGCCAGGAGAAATACGCTTACTGCTTGAGGTGAGACAGCTAAGTATACAAATAGTTTCTCCCCATCAGTCGGACTGACTAAGCGAGGCAACTGCCCGAGATGCTCCTTTACTTGTTGGAGAGCTTGCTCCGCCTCTTCCGTCCACTCAAATTTTGCCTTCTTTTGTATAGTTGAGAAGAAATGATGACATTTGTCTACAGATTTATAAATAAAGGGCTCTAGGGCTGCCAAACACCTTGTCAGACATTGGACTTCCTTGACTCTTGACGATGATGTCATACTTAGAATTGCTTGAATCTTTTCAAGGTTCGCTTCAATCCCTCTCTGGTCGACCAGGAATCCCAAGAACTTTCCTGCAACAACTTTGAACACACACTTTTGAGGATTCAACATAAGCTTGTATTTTCTAAGAGTTTCAAAAGTTCTCGAAGATCGTCAATATAACTCGGCTCCTCCCGATTCTTGACGATCATGTCATCAATATAGGCCTCCATATTATGCGCTAGTTGAGGCTGAAAAATAGTGTTTATTAGCTGCTGGAAGGTAGTCGGTGCATTGCGGAAGCTGAATGGCATCCTCAACCAACCATAAAGCCCCTTTTTGGTGATGGATGAGGTCTTATCTTGATCTTCCGGCCACATCGGAATTTAATGAAAACCAGAGTAAGCATCCATAAAGCTTCGTAACGCATGTCCGGCCATAGAATCGACTAACCGATCTATTTTAGGCAAGGGGAAAGTGTCCTTGGGACAAGCCTTATTTAGATCAGTATAGTCTACACACATCCTCCAAGTTCTATTCGACTTAGGGACCATAACCACATTTGCTATCCACTCCGAATAATAAGTCTCCCGGATGAATTTGGATTTCAACAACTTCTGCACCTCTTGGTCGACGGCTTGATTTTTGGATGGACCCAAGTGTCTTTTCTTCTGTTGAATTGGCTTTTGATTAGGATCTATGTTGAACTCGTGAACGACAACTTTGGGATCAATTCCCAGCATTTTCTCTATGGAATATGCAAAAACATCTTCAAATTCTTTCAATAGCTTGACCAACTCGTCCTTTAGCTTTGAATCTAAAACAAACCCAACTTTCAGCGTCCTCTCCGGACGTCTTTCATCTAAGCAAATCTCCATTGGCACTTCTACTGGCTCTGGCCGCTCTAGTCTACTTCCCATGATGGCCATCACTTCTTCTGACGAAGCTTTTTCTT
Source organism: Beta vulgaris subsp. vulgaris (assembly GCF_026745355.1). Taxonomy (NCBI): domain Eukaryota; kingdom Viridiplantae; phylum Streptophyta; class Magnoliopsida; order Caryophyllales; family Amaranthaceae; genus Beta; species Beta vulgaris. Next base: position 26,710,786 of record NC_079209.1, read on the forward strand.
CTTTGATGGCCATACACTTCATCTTCTTGCTCGGCAAGAGAATGGACGATTTACTCATTTGAGGGACCTTCGTCTGAGATCTATCCACCACAGTCTTCAAATCATCTACCCGGCCTTTCACAATCTCGGCCGCCTCATTATCTATTGCCTTGGTTGTTTTGATTTTTCTCCCTTCCTTGATGAAGGTTTTAAAGTAATGTGGTAACATTCTCTTGCTGCTTGCTGATCTCCATATAGGGATCCAATTTTCCCCCCATCACACTCGAATTTCATTAGCATCATATGAGTAACAATCACTGCTTTGATGTGGTTCAAGATGGTCGTCCAGGAATGACATTGTAGGCTGTCAAATCTCGTACCACCAATAACTTAACAAACAACGTTCTGGATGCTTCCCCTAACCTGACAAGCAAGGTACCAGTTCCCATAGGGTGGATTACTCCTCCTCCAAACCCAATTATGGGGTGATGAACTGGGACAAAATCATTCTCATTGAACTTCAACCTAGACAAATAATCTGCGCTTATGATATCCGTTGAACTCCAGTATCAATCAAAATCCTTCTTACTCTCAAACCAACAATCTTCATCTCTACAACTAAGGGATCGTCATGGGGGGTTCTCAATTTCCCTCGATCCAGCTCACTCACGACTACCTTACGAAATGGGTCAGACTCTGCTTGATTGGTAAGCATGATCTGACCGAGTTTCCTTAGGTAATTTTTATGTCCTCGGTTAGTTGGACCTTCAGATACAAAACCTCTAGATATGACATGTACCACATCTTCGTCAATACTTTCACTTTCTTTTATCTTGTTTTGACGGTCATCTCGCTTCTGAAACTTTCTTCCCCATTAGGGTAGGTATGAATTCATCTTTCCTTTGTGGGCAAAATCTTCCAGAGCTCTCTTTAGATGCTTACATTCATTTGTTTCATGGCCACAATCTTTATAAAAGTGGCAATGTTTGCTCTTATCCTTATTCCTTTAGGGAGTTTTCATTTCAGCTGGCGCCTTTAATTCATATTGATCTTTTATCTCCATAATAATGAAGTATTGATCTTCACTGAATTCTATAGGTTCCGTCGATGTTGTTGGTTCACTTCTGTACTTCTTTTGGATGAGGTCGTCATAGAAGTCAACACCCAAGTTTCAGCTTTTTTGGGATTGTTCTTCTTTGGCTGAACTACTTCTTCAGTCTTTTCTACTTCTGGATGTTTTGCCTTCGCACATACCTCTGTTGCGTTGATGAATGCTTCAGCCTTCCTGAGGGCTTTAGCTAGAGTGGTGATATTTTTCTTTACCAGATCAAACTTGAAACTTCCTGGCCTCAAACCCCTGATAATGGCGTTGAAGGCCACTCCTGCATTCAGATTATGAATCTGCAATGCCTCTAGATTAAATCTCTTAACAAAACTTCTTAAAGCCTCGTTTGGTCCTTGGATAACCTTCCCTAAATGCATGCTAGTTTTATGCTCCTGCCGATTTGATACAAAATGGCTAGTGAACAGAATACTAAGCTTCGTGAAATTATTTACTGAGTTAGGAGAAATATTATTGAACCAATTTTGCACTACACCTTTCAAAGTAGCTGGAAAATTCTTACACCAAGTAGCATCATCGACTGCCTGAACATACATTTGATGCTTGTATGCCGATAGGTGATTGTCTGGATCGGTAGTTCCGACAAAGGGTTCTATCGTGGGTAGCTTAACCTTTGCGAACGGAGGAGACTCCATGATTCTGGCCGAGAATGGAGTCAGCTAGTTAATCTTGAGTGCCCTCGAAGGTTCCTCAATGGCTTTGTGCTCCCGACGATATTCCTTTAGCACAGGACTAGAAGAGGTGTTAGCTAGGCCTGGACGCCTATACATCATAGATTGCAATACAGTTTTTTCTTTCCTTGGCTGGAGAACAGATGGTCCTTGACTCCTTTATGCAGTTCTGGATGGTAGCCTTAATGGAGGATCTCTCATGTAGGGTGTGGACCCTGATGTTGAGCATTGTAGATCTGCTGCCTTCTTTGCCTCTAGATACTCCCTAGCATTTGTCTCCATTTTATGACCACTACGAGGTAAGTTGTCCCCTGGCCGAACCACCAACTTCCAGTCCATTTTCCTCCGCTGCTCACTAATCACCGGCTGCTTTCCATTTGTCACCCGTCTGGACACTTCCTGCCAAGGAGGACTGCTTGCCCCTGGTCGACCTTCTTAGGATTGTCCCTTAGGTGGAGTTACAGCAGATGGGTCTGGATTGACCTGGAAAAACAGCATGTTACTCTTAATTTGCTCCTTAACGACAGCAGCCATCCTAGTCTGAAAATCATTCGAAACATTTTCCAGATCAGCAGCTGCCACCGGACGCTCAAGAGTTTTCTGAATGAAAGGCTCCCAACTTCGTCCAGAAAGGTTATCAATAGCAGGGGGCCTATCTCTTCCTCTTTGTGTCCTTTCTTCGTCCACCGTATCTTCTACCCGAATCTCAAATCTCTTGTTATTAGCTACATTGGATGAGTGACAATCAGTCATTGTTGCGTCTTCCCACAATCACTCATTAATGCAGCTGCGGCCAAAGCCGCCATGAAAAAATCTTGGACTGAGAGACATAAGCATGTCTATGTTCACCAACTCACTGTGAAAGGAGTACAGTATACTCGACTCTGAAAAGAGGACAGATACCTTGGTAAGTTTGCTTTTTTTTTTTTTATCGGGCGTCCTAGTCTCTGGATGGATTAGTTTTCGACAAGCAAGTCGGTTAAAACCCTTTGGCCAACTAGTTTCTTTAAGCCTCTCCCGTCGGGACGAACCCTGCTGTAAATCGAAAGGCGGCCAGACTTGTAAAGGCATGTCTTCTTCTTTGTCTTAGGTTCGTCCGGGAATCAGTATTTTAATTGTTTCTTGGACTAGCCATTATTTTATGGACGGTCCTTGATCTAGGCTGGAAGACGACCAAGCTTTTGAGGCCGACTTCCTTATTTGACCAGGCTTCGTCTGGGAACTAATCTTATGTTGGTTTCTGGACGGACCATTTTTTCTTTGATCAAGCCGTTCTCCTCTAGGAATGCTTCGTCCAAATTTAGTGTTCTATCTTTCTTTGGACGAGTTTTCTACAATTGACGCTTGTGTTCCTAACTTGTTCTTTCTCTGCTTTCATAAAAATGCCCCAACGTCCAAAGCGTTGGCGGAAAAGGCGGCTACCAAAAAGAGGTCGACCCAAAGAAATCCAAAGGCTTCACGGTCAAGAAAAAGAAAGTCGGTCGCCCCACCTTAGCAAAGGTCGAAATTCCTCCGAAGGTGGAGGACACGACAATGATTCCTTATGCTGGTGAGATCGGCCTGACACCTCCTATAGCCTCTGAACAATCGGACGCGGTTTTTCTGCGGGAAGAAGCCGAAAGGGCGGGATAACAGATTTCCCAGCTTGACGCAGCTAAGGACAGCTCGGCTTTTCTCCGGGCCGGTAGTAGGGTCGGTATCCCAAATGCCTCCTACCTACAGATCTGCCTCTCGGTCTTCTGGTGAGTCCTACTATTCCAACATCATTAGAACCCTGCGGGTGGGCGGACGTCCAATAAGTCCGTCCAACAGACTAGCAGTGGTCATACCCGTCCGGAATCTGATGACTCTCCTCTTTTAGATAAAGGCAAAGGGGAGGCTGAAGCAACTCCTGATGCTTCGCCGATTTTATCAGACGATGGATCCTTGGCCGCTTTTGCGAGGATGACTTCGGCCGATCGTAAGAAGCTCAAGCAGGAGCTCTTCAAATACTTTCCCAAGCCTTATATTAAAGGCTTGAGAGACGCCTCATCTGGGCATGTAGGCTACATGTCGCAACTGGCTGCTGAGGTATGACATTTGCCCTTCTTCTTTTTTACTTGCGAAATAACTTGTCTCTTTAATGATCGTCTTTGATATTTTGATCTTCCTTCTCTTTTACAACTTTTTGCTCACAGCATAATAACAGAAGACTAGGCAAGATTGCTCAGAAAAGAAAATAAGCAACTTGTACGGGATGGAACAACGGCTGGGGACATGGCCATGCAAGACATGGCTAAGCAGGAAATTCGACATCGCCAGTCGAGGGAGGCCTGGGAGAGGCGTTCAGCCAAATTGGAGTTGGCCAACTAGAAGTATCTCATCCGAGTAACTAAGCTCCTGGACGAGAAAGATGATTTGAAGTTGGCCTTGACGGAGGAGAGGAACGCTTCCCTTCTAATGGCGGTTCGGCTTAGGAGGGAAAACTGCCTTCTAAGGGAAAAGAACCATCGGCTGAAGGAGGAGGCAGCTGAAGCCTTTGACTGAGCCAAAGAGGCTCTGAAGTATGTAATTGAAACCTCTAAGTCTTGGGCTGTGAAAGCATTTGAAATGCTGGCTGAGGCAGACGACGTTCCGCGATACAAACATCGCCTAGAGTTCTAAGAGAGCCTTCATAGAGCTACTTTGGCCGGCAAGGAGCCTCCATTGTTTCAAGAGTCTTAAGACGACGAAGAAGAGGAGGAGGCGGCCGATCCAGAGCCTCAGGGTGACGACACCAACCTCCCACCTGAATAGGACGTTCTTTCTTGAGACTCATTATTGTTATATCTTGGTCGGGGGCCTTATTGTACTTAGCTTCTTTGTTTTCTTTTCGTACTCTAGATTGTAATCATATTTGAAATTTTATAATAGAATCACTTTTCCAATCATTGCCTCTGCTTGCAATAGTACCATGATTCCTTATCCAGTTTAGAATAATCATGGACGAATTAGAATCAAAATTCTATCAAACATCCAATTGCCCAAGTCGCTCGTCCTATTCCTGCAAGGTTAACTTATGAAAATTTGGATGTTCCCAAACATGGGCGAATTAAATCCAAAAATTATTTGAACACCAAGTGCCAAAGTTACTCATCCTATTTTGCGAAACCTGCACAAGTGTTAGTGTTGTTCGTCTACGGTCTAAAGTCACTTACTGATGTTTATCTTGGACGAGTTGCTTTTTATTTGACATTCAATATGTATTGGCTCTCCCCTCCCCCCCACTTGGAGGAAGTGAATTTCGCAAATTCTTTTTGTTCCGAGAAGGGGAACGACCATACTTAATAGTGATACATTTTTGCAAGGTAAAGCATTTTAGGATATTAGTAATCCGTCCTTCTTTCCTTTGCAATAACTTATTCCTTTACTAAGGTGGTTATTACTTGAGTGGCCTTTTGACGGAAAGTAAGACCCATTTACTAAGGTTTCTTAGTTATGGCCATCTTCTTTTAGGAGATTGATGTCTACTCTTTGGAGTTTTATCAATTGAGGTATTCGTCATGTTTCAAACCTTATAGATCTATAACATGATTTGGACGATCCCCTAATAGAAACTTTTTTTTTTATCAATTGTTGAGGAGGTTGTTCTTATGTTGTTCTTTATTTGTGGACTTCCACGTTTCTTTACTTTGTTACTTATTATTTTGTTTCAGAGCACCGTTTTAGTCGGTGGTAAGACGTCCCTAATTAAATGGTAAGACGACATAATAAGTAAAGAGTCAGTCATAGAGCGAAGGTAGATTTGGATCATATGAATTTTGCTTGGCTGAGAGCCAAGATACATGTATACATATCTACTTTTTCTTTTATGTGTTGTAACACTTTTGGTAGAGAGCAATAAGCTTCTTCTTTAATTACATCAGACATTGTATTTTTTCAAGGTATATGAGTTCCAAGTCCGAGGAATTGGCCGGCCGTCCATGGCTTCAAGACGAAAAGTGCCACTCTAAACTTCATGGACGATCTTGTAAGGTCCTTCCCAGTTTGGCGTGAGTTTTCCCATTTCTTTGGCTCGGTCGACCACTTTCATTTTCCTTAGGACAAGATCGTCCACTTTTAGTAGTCGTCTAGCCACGTTTTTGTTAAAGTATCGCGACATTCGAAGCTTATACAATTGCATTCTTAATAGAGCATTGCCCCTGACTTCTGGAACCTGGTCCAAGGCCGTGCGAAGGGCAGTCTAGTTATCATCCTCTGAATATAACATGACTCTCAGAGTGGGTTCTTCTATGTCAATGGGGCAGGACGACTTGAGAACCATAGACGAGCATGAATGGGGTATCCCCAGTTGGGTTCTTGGTTGTAGTTCTGATAGACCAGAGAACCAACTGTAGTTCCTCAACCCACAAGCCCTTCGCATTATCCAGCTTCTTTTTTATGCCACTTGAGAGAATCTTGTTAAATGCCTTCACTTGCCCGTTTGCCTGAGGATGAGCCTTCACTTCCCTTCGCGAAATAGGGGATGGACATTATGGGGCCATTTCCTGTGGCGGCCGGCCATAAGAAGTTTGTGTTAGTAGCAGTGGACTACTTCACTAAATCGATTGAAGCTAAGGCAATGAGAGGGGTCACCACTAATGATGTAAACAGCTTTATCTGGAACAACATCATAATAAGATTTCACATGCCCCAGTTTATTGTCTTTGACAATGGACCACAATTTGAGACGCCTTCGGCACCAATGTTACATAGTGCTAAACTCGTAAAACAGTACTACTATCCCAACAATAGGTTCTATAATAGGATACTTGTGCAACAACACCTGGACCCAAACTCGAACCTAAGCCCCGCTTCCGGACCTGCAAGAAGGGACCCACCTTGGAGGTTCAGGTGTTATTTCCCCCTCCGAAACTTAAGTCAGGTATCAGGAGTAGAAAGAAAACTTTTAGAGAGAGAAAGTAGAGAGAGAGAATTTATGGCAAAATAACACTATACTGCCCTAAAAAACTTACCTTTCTCCTGATTTCAAGGACTATTTATAGTGTCTGAAGTAATTGTTGTACCCTGATGTCGCCCTAATTTGGGAGCACCTGATTGGCTGAGCAATAATTTTATAACACGTGGCAAGCATTGATTGGAGGGTACACATCATCCACTTTTCACTAATGTCTTTTACAGGTGTTGGGCTTAAGTATAAATTGAGCTAAAAAGGTGGGCTAGTACAACTCTTCTATGTAGAAGAGTATACTTTAGACCATACAACTTTTTGGACCCTGTACTTTCTGCAGCAGCGAAGAGACACATGTAGTAGCAGGATGGAGCTACATTTAGGCTACAACATCATGAACTTCAATAAATGAGATGAAACAGAGCAATCAGTTGTCAACGATGAATGACACGCTGTCGTATCACTGTTATTCTCCATTCTATTGATAATCTCCACTTCGTCAGTTCTTCTGCAATTAATTTGTTCTCATAAACCACCATATTTTCTTCCTCTAACTTAGAACTACAAAAATCGATCAAATTCAGATGAAATTTTGACGAGAATGCTCGAAAAACAGATGATCAAAGGAGATAAAATTGAGTTGCAAATTACAATGAAGTTATTGTTGTTGTTTTCGGGAAAATGACATTGGATGAGAGAAGAAGAAGATCAGATGCTGTCGGGGAGGTGGGTGGGAGTGGGAGGGGGAGGGCTTGCAGGGAAGGGGTGGGAGGGGGATGGTTCGCAGGTGAGGGGGGATGGGATCCTGGGGAAGGGGTGGGTAGGCGAGGGTGGCAGAGTGGTGCCATGGGAAGAAGCAGATAGGAGAGAGAAAACAGAAGAAAGAAACTCAATGAAGAAATTTAAAAGAAAAAATTTTAACCTATTTAACCGGTAATCAGTCACCTGGGACCGATTTCAGCAAAAATGATGCATAGTTGAGCCACTCAAAAATAATCCTTAGTTGGGACTGAAATTGGTGGAACACCCATAGTTCGGATTGTTCCGATCAATTTTTCCTAAATAAAAAAAAAGGAGAGAAATAGAAATAACCAGCAATATAAAGACCATGAACATGCTTGCAAAGTTGGAGCGCGTATTGTGTAAGATTCGACCTCAGACAATGAGTTGTTGCAAGCCAATTCAATTACACCAGTATGATTTTAACTCACCTAGATAGTTGATACCGCTTTAAAGAATATGACATTAAAAATATTTATGTAGTATCGTAAAACACTAGTAGAATAATTGTTTATTGCTGCGGTGATATTGCTGCGGTTTTACCCATACGCAGCAATATGTCACGTAAAAAGAAAAAGAAAAATATAAAATAACCATATTGCTGCGGTTTCGTCTGAAAATCGGAGCAATATGGTTTAGACGAAATTTTTTCGAAATTTTTTGACTATTTGACCAAATATATTGCTGGGGTTTCTGATAAAAATCGCAGCAATATATTTAAATAATTCAAAAAGTTATTATTTGACCCTATTGCTCCGGTTCCTTAAAGAAACCGCAGTAATAGGGTTTAAAATTTAATAATAAAAAAAATTCTAGGATTTTAATCCCTCTTCTCTACCCCTCTCTCATTTCACGCCACTCTTTAGAATTTTTCTCTTCATCTCTCTCTCCTCTCTAACCCCTCTCTCATTTCACGCACTCTTCAAAATTTCTCTCTTCCTCTCTCTCTTCAGAGTTCCGGTCGTCTTCAACCATGACCATTCGCTAGCTTCAACGCCCTTCGTCTTCAACCACGGTCGTTCGCCAGATTCAACGCCTCTCGTCTCCTCCCTTCCACTCGTTGGCCGTTCGTCTTCTCACTTCCAGTCATCACACGCAAAGTCGTCAGATCTCAGCCACCATCGTCGTCCCACGCCTTCGCCGCCTTTGGTTTCAGCCGACGATGGTTTCAGCCCACGCGAAATCGTCCTCCTCTTTTTTTATTTCTTTTTTTGATTCTTCTTTTTTTTCAGTTTGTTTTTTGTTTTCATTATATTTTTTGTTATTAGTTATTTTACTTTTTGATTTTTTGTATTATTTATGTAACTAGCTTTTTTTTATATATATATTAATGAGATTCATATGTCATTTTATTTTAAGTTCATCTGCGAATTTGATGGATAATGAGATTCATATGTCATTTTATTTTAAGTTATTATTTATGTAACTAGCTTTTTTTTTATATATATATTAATGAGTTTAAAACCGCAGCAATATAATTATTACCTATTGCTGCCCCCTTAATTGTTGCGCGGCTAAAATCGCTGCAATATGCCACTTTTTGACCGCAGCAATAAGCATTTATTCTACTAGTGAAACTACATGTTACAAGCTAGTTAGTTTGTTATTAGATGTTTCAATTAGTTACAAGTTTCCTTTAAGCTAATAAGTGTATATATGTACACTTTTTCTTCTCCGTATAGTAAGAAGTCAGAAATAATACACATTCTTCTTCCCTTCTAAATTCTTCTTCTTCCTTTGTTTTTTTACATGTTACACTTTGAAACACCTGATTACCTAAGCAAAAATTTAATTGAGGATTAAACAAATGTAAGGGTGGGGGATTAAAAGGAGTGGGGATCATTTGATGTGGATTAGAAGTATTAGTTATGTAGAGTTCTAGTTATGCTAGAATTTTATGTAGTTTAATTGCTTTTTTAATTGCTTTAATATAAGTGTTTAAGTAATGAAGGAATCCTATTATACTTAGGAGTCTAATTCCTTTGTCATTGAGTCTTATTAGGAGTCTTATTTTTATAATTATCTTAAAGTAGGCATGTGGAATAGGAATAGATTAGTTAGTTTGTTATTTATATTTATCCTTTAAGATAAAGATAGATAAGTTTGTTAGTTTGTTATTGATATTTATCCTTTAAGCTTTACTAGTTTTAATAGGTTTAGGAATCTTGTACTCTATAACAAGAATTTCGGCCATCATAATAAAGGGGAGAGATTATGTTTTGAGTTTAACTCTTGTGAATTACAGATTTAGGAGAGAATCCAAAAACCCTAGTTGAACTTTGAGACGAAATACGCCTAAGTTCTCCATATCTTGGTTACCAATTGAGTTATTGAGACGAAATACGCCAATATACTTGGTTTTTCACCCTAGTTATTATCAAACCTTGGTTAGGAATTGATAATTTCATATCTTTGTTAGTAAGTTTCGAAATCATTAACCATCACACGTGAGTGTTATGATCAAAGATTTCGAACCTACATCTTGAATAAGCATTTAAGATTCACTTTCTTGGTTAAAGAATCAATCAAGAAACAATAAAGAACCAATCTTTTAATCAAGAACTTAAGTATAGCCTTCAAATTCACATCATCATTCCACATGAGATTGAAGCGAAGGGAGGAGAGAGAAAAGAGGGACCACATCCCCATTTCCCTCCTGATTTCCCACGCCCAAATTCAATTCCCTCCAAAATTGGTACTTCATTAACTTTTCATAAATTCAAATTTTTTCCATTTCAAAATCAGTTTAATGCCTTCATTTTTTACAGTCCTAAATACTCTCTCTTCTATATAAATCCCCAACATTTAATGAGACGTTTTTACAAAAAAATGAAGAGGGATAAAATATTCATCACCTAGCATGGTAGATTTTCAATACAAGTTAATTAATTGTAGCTACTTGTTTAGTGCACACACATCATATTGATTAGCAATTAATCTTCCAAAAAATTTACAGACTCAAATTTCTCGAAAAAAAACTTCAGAATTTAGTTTTCTTCTTCACAGTTTATCACCAAAATGGGGTCACATGATATGGGAGATGCAAGGTTCTTTGGCCTTCCAGAGCTGCTGCAAATCGAAGGCATGGAGGATAAGTTGTTGTTGCATGAGACGGGAGAGCATTATGACAAGTACACGGACAATGAAGAAGGAGGCGGAGGAACAGAGCGGGAAGAACATCAATAACAATAACAAGTTCACCACCATCAACCACCAACCATAGACACAAACACAGAACAATGTAAGTTCAACTACAAAAAAAACAATTGTTAAGTTTAGAAAAAAGGACTGGTTGATGAACTTCTTACCTCATAAACAAAGTACAATTAGGAACAAAGTATGGGATACATAGGGTGACATTAGATAGAATACGAAAAGATGCAAAAAAACAGAGAAAAAATAGGAAACTCGCATATTTTAGAAGCAAATAAAAGGCAGATGTGGCAGAAAACTAAGAGTTTATGATGAAAAATGGCTTCAGTCAGTCCCACGTCATGTAAAGACAAGTATTAGGAAATTTTTTGGTTATCCTAAAGTCCCCTAAAACACTGTGTATAGACTGCTGAAATAGGGGAAGCTCATAAGTCACACAAGCAATATTCACCCAAAACAAACAGATGATCACAAGCTTCAAAGAATGAAGTGGGTGTTGCAACACATATTACCAACATCAAGGACACAACCATCAAAGTTGACATGCATAATGTTGTTCACATAGATGAAAAATGGTTTTATTTGAGTACAAACATGAGGAGATTCTACTTGCTCCCTGTTGAAGATGACCCTTATAGTTTTTGTTATAAGAGGTATAAGATCAACATTATTTTCATGGGTGCAACATCTAGACTTATTATGGACAATGAGGGGAATATGATACATAATTAAAAATTTGGTATCTATCTTTTTGTTGAGTATGGGAGGGCCAAGTATTAAACTAAGAACAGAAGAGCAGGAACTTGGTTGACAAAGGCAATTGAAAGTGTGAACCTGACAGTTATGAGGGACATGATAATCAACACTACCATCTCTGCCATCATGAGGAATTGGCTAGAGGGTGTGTCAAATGACATTTACATACAACAAGACAATGCAAGACCTCACATTCATGCAAATGACCCATCATTTTGGGTAACAAAAACTCAGATTAGCTTCAATATTCAACTGATCAATCAACCACCTTAGTCTCCTGACTTAAATGTGCTAGATGATTTAATTTTTCAGAGCAATTCAAGCACTACAATACCAGTCTTTTCCTAAGAATCTAGATGATTTGATTTTGAAAGTGCAAGACTGTATGATTTCTTTGACCGAAAAGTGTTGAAGTACACTTTGTGAAGGGTCACTAATGTATCGGCGTAGCTGAGAGATGTGAAACAAATTATGAACTCGAGCTATCTTTATCAAAAATACAAGCTAGTAAATGAAAGAGGACTTTGGTGTCGGGACATGCAGAGTTTGAAGTCGGTGAGAAAGTTAGTAATCAAAAGCTGGTAAAGTGAAACAAAAATAATATACTTCGGCACACCATGTAAATGAAATAAATTCTTCATGTAGGCATTCGCTAGATTGTGGTGTTTTCATGTATCTTTCATTGGTATAAAGTGAGCAGACTTGGTGCTTGTGCAGAATCTGTTATGATCAAAGCTGTAATAAGACACTCTTTTAACGCCTGAAAAACCTTCTCACAATCATCATTTGACTCATACTTAGTGGACTTCCTCATCAAATTGGTCAATGGACGAGCAATCTTCAAACAATCCTTCACAGTTCTTCTATAATAGCTAGCTAGATAAAGAAAGATGCGAACTTTAGTCACATTCTTCGGAGTGGATCATTCAGAAACGACTTGAATTTTGGACGGGTCAACCAAGACTCCCTACTTAGAAAAGATATGACCCAAAAAAGCAACTTTATCGAGCCAAAATTCACACTTGGAAAATTTTGTATACAACTGATTTTCTCTAACCACTGGCAAAATAGCACGGAGTTGCTCTTCAGGTTCCCTCACATTCTTCGAGTAAATCAGTATAGCTTCAATAAACACAACTACAAATATATCTAAATAAGCTCTAAATACCCTGTTCATCAAGTCCATCAACACTGCTAGAGCGTTAGTCAACTCAAAGGGCATAACTGTAAACTCATAATGTCCATAACGGGTACGAAAATTTGTCTTTGAAATATCTATATCTGCAATGTGAAGCTGATGATAATACGATCGTAAGTCGATCACAGAAAACACTCCTGCATCTGCCAACTAATCAAACAAATCATCTATCCTTGGCAATGGATAGTTGTTTTTCACAGTTACGTTATTGAGTTCTCTAAAATCAATGCATAATCGCAGGGTACCTTCTTTTTCTTTTACGAACAAAACTGGTGCACCCAAGGGAGGCATATTAAGAATATCGTCTAGAAACACTTCTTGATACTCTTTCACATCTGGGACATCTCCAATCTTTGGTCTTTCTTGCTCGTATTATGAATATGACAAAGGTACATAGGGCATCCCTTTCTCATATAAGACTTCAATGTAAGGGCGGAAATTACCTTCACAAGACGACAACTATAAAGCACATGGATATCCTAATGGTTTTTATAGTGACTTCCTGTTTGAGACAATGTATCTTGGCTTTGTACTTTGCTAACCAATCCATCCCTAATATTACATCAAATTTTTCAAAGGAAAAACTATTAAATCATAAAATAAACTAGTTTCACCATAAGCTACATGGACATTTAAGTACATCCTATTACATGTCACACTTAGGGTAGAAGGAATAGAAATATCAGCCTCACAAGGTGTGACATTCTCCAAGTTTAGCCTTTTTATAAGAGTTTTTGATATGAAATAATATGATGCACCTGAATCGAATAACACGTAAGCATGTATAGAATGGATAGAGAAAGTATCAGTGATTGCATTACTTTATTTATTGTCTACATCCGTTGTTTCCCGTATTCTTCTTCTCCGTACCTCTTTAATATGAGCAACATTAGCTATTCCAGCAGTACGTCTCGGAGTTGTAGTGCCTGGAGTAGAAGTAGTTGGTCGATTACTAGTTGTACTAACCGTAGGTCTCCTTAATACCTCATAATTGCGACCAACCTTCGCATCAGGATTAGAGAAGCACTCATAAGCTCGGTGTCCGCCTCTTTGCTGCAGTAGTTACACGTCTTGGAACTAATGAGCTCTTTCTTGCTCGTTTGGAACCAAGTCATGTACTAAATTAGACAACTTTAAGTATTTATTGTAGAAGTATTGAACTGAGATTTCTCTTTGCTTAAGCTTCTCAAATTCTAATCTCTTCCTTTTCTTCATATGAAGTAGGAAGAACTCGGCGCATAGCGCCTTCTTAAACTTCTTCCAGCCGAATTCCTTTGTTTTCACCACTTTATTACCAACTTCATCATCATGTGTGATCTAATTGGTCAAATTATTTCAGTTGTTGGTTGATAAGTGTGTTTTAAACACACTTTATGACTTTCTTTTGGCTTGTTTTAGCTCCCTTTTTCTCCTTTTCTTCCCTCTTTCTCCTCACTTTTCCCTTCTATTTCATTCACTTGATCAAACTTGATCATAGTGACATTTGTCTAGATTTTCGATCTATTTTGATCAAATTTCTAGCACATATGCTTTCACCATGTTTGCTCGTGTTTTTATTGCAGGTATGACCCTTTTCGGGGCCGAGTAATGCGAGACATGGCACAAGGGAACGAGCTAGAGGATGAGAGGGAGCATGAGGTGCGCCTAGAGCTCCCCCGCACACGATGGTGCGCCCGCACATTCTGCTGGTGTGCCCGCACCATCGACTTAATATTAGACATATTACAGACGACTTCAGTGCGCCCGCACCCAGCACAAGGTGCGCCCGCACATCTTAACGAAGGAATTCAGAAAGAGACAGAAGACTCAGGTGCGCCTGCACATCTTGACGAAGGAATTCAGAAAGAGACAGAAGACTCAGGTGCGCCCGCACCTGAGGTCTGGTGCGCCCGCACCATGCGTTCCGGAATTTAAACTTCGTTCATTAAACCCTTTTTCTCTTTTAGTTTTAGACTTACGCTTTCATTCTAGTTTTCAGAGAATATTCTAGGGTTTTGTATTAGAGAGAAAACACTTTATTTTCCATTGAGATTGGAGATTTGTGATCATAGTTTGTGATTTCCAATACATTCAAGGTACTCTTTATTCAATTTAATTCAAAGTTTTAGTTTTTATTTCATTCTTTCCGTCTTTGTTCTTGCTTTTGATTATTCTAGATCTTATTCCTTAGTCCATAATTGTGATTTACATTAGTTTAATTATTACTTAATCATGTTTAGCCTTAGATTAGTCATAGATTCATTGTTTAATTGCTTTAACTCCATGATTAGTGAGTATTTCATAATCTAGGGTTAGGGTGAAAGTATGAATTAGGGTTTTAAATATGATGTTGATGTGATTGTGATGTATGGAGAAGGTTATGCATTGATCTTGGTGTTTTGAGACCTTAGGATAGATATTGATCACATTTATACTTTGGTATTTTGATTTCAAATTGTTCTAAATCGGATTTTGAACTCTTTTATCATCCCCAAGAATCAACTTAATTTCTTAACCAAGATATTGGATGGAAATTAAGGGGATCCTTCATTAGGGGTTTTCCAAACTTATGAATCTCTTAATCAATTAACTAAAGACCATTCGAGAGAGATTTAGTTGATTGATTAAGTGATTACTCTTGAGGACCATTCGAGAGAGGACTCGAGTATTTTAGAGGAGAATAAACCTTGCATAATCGTCTTTGTTGCTTCACAATCGCATTAACAATCATTATCCGTTCTTATTCATACTAGTAACCTTAACTCTAGTGTCTTTTATTGATATTTAAACTCGTGTTATTTGCTTGTTCTGCTGTTAGTTAGATTTAATTGATACCAAAACTCTTTCAAACCCCCAAATACCTTTCAATTAGGTAGTCTAACTTGATAGACTTTACAATCCCATTTTCCCTGTGGATCGACCCTTGACTTGCCCTTACTATTCTCTTAGTAATTGCTTGTTAGGACTTATAAATATTGTTTGGAAAGCGGTTCTTAGTGCCTTAACGACACACTAAAAACCTCTTATCAAAATGGCGCCGTTGCCGGGGAAATTGTGCTATTGATTGAAGTATATTTTAGTTTAGTTTGCTTAGTTGATTTTTCTTTTATTTTCTTTTTGACTGTGGTTGTTATTTGCTAATCCTCTGCTTAGCTTTGTTGTGTTACATGAGAAGAAGAACTCACGGTTCACCCACATTGCCTCTAGATCCTGAAATCGACCGTACATTGCGAAAGCTTCGGAAGAATTTGGAAAATTTGACTTTGGGTTCCGAGCCTTCTTCACCAATCTCAAGTACATCAAGTGAAGTTGAATCAGAAATGGGTGAAGCAAATCCACAACTGTTTAGGGATTTCGGAAATCCGGGTTCCTATGTTCTTCAAGGTGGAATTCGACTCCCACCACCACTACAAATTTCAGCATTCACCCTCAGTATACTCGGATGGTGAAAGTTGAGCAGTTTTGTGGGGTCAGATGAAGATCCTCTAGACCATCTCGACAGGTTTCTTGAGATCTGTGCCATGATAACAACTAATGATGTCTCTCCTGACTACATCAAGATGCACTTGTTCCGGTCCTCTCTTACCGGAAAAGCAAAGTCATGGCTCAAGAGCTTGCCTGCTAATTCCCTCACTACATGGGAAGAAGTCACAATGGCCTTCTTGAAGAAATACTTCCCGGAGTGGAAGACTGCGGACATAAGGAGGAAGATCTCCTCATTTGAGCAAGAGAACGATGAGACACTTGCCGAAGCTTGGGACGGTTCAAGGAGATGATCCGTTCATGCCCACACCATGAGTTCAACAAGAATCTACTCATGCGATTTTTCATGATGGTCTTGATCCGATTTCACGGGCCAACCTTGATGCTGGAGCGGAGGTCAACTATTAAGATCCCGCAAGAACAACTTGAGTCCACAATTGAGGAAGTGATCAAGAACTACTCATGGGGTGGAAGACGAAGAGGTGCTCAACCTAAGAAGAGCGGAAAGTTTGAAATTGACCCCATGGATCAAATTCAAGCAAGATGGACCAACTCGACAAGAAGCTCTCCAAGATCAATCTTGCATCGTCTACTCCTTCACAGGTAAACTCTTTTTCTTGTGATATTTGTGGTGGTACTAACCATGATACTTCTTATTGTGGAGGTACCCATTCGGAGCATGTGGCGGCAATAATTCAAGAGGAGATGGTATCAAGGAAACCAAGGGTATAGGAACAATCAACAAGGAGGTTGGAGACAACCTCAACAAAACTACACCCAAGGATTCAACCAACCTCAACAAGGATGGAATCAACCTCAACAAGGGTACAACCAAGCTCACAACCAAGGGTTTGCGCAAGGGTATAACCAAAACCAAAATATAACCAAGGTGGTTCCTCCTCACAAGGGTCCAACACTACCAAGCTCCACATCAAAGGACCAACAACCCAAAACCTCCCTCCAATCTTCCATTCCCCAAACAAAATCCCGAACCTACACCATCTTCCGATCCAACCTCTCTCCAAATTCTCCAACAACTCCAATCCATGAACCAAATTCTCCAAAACCATGAGCAAAGGTTTCAAGAGCTACAAGCCCACAACAAAATGCTTGAAACCCAAATTGCCCAAGTAGCTGAGAAAATCCCTCACCCCCACAAATCAACTTCGGGCCAACCCATCCCTAACCCCAACCTCCATCAAGCCAAAGCCATTCATTTGAGGTCGGGAACAAGTTATGCGGGTCCTAAGATGCCGAATGGGGAGTTAGAGAAGGATGAAGAAGCTGAGGTTGTTGAGAAGGAGGATGGAGCTGAGGAAACTGAGAAAGAGGAAGTTGAGGAGAAAGATGAGTCACATGTTCAAGTTGGTGACAAAAACCCATTGCCATCACCTCCACCAACCAAATCTTATGTGCCTCCGGTTCCCTATCCTCATAGGTTGGTAGAGAGAAAGTTGAGTGACAAGTTCACTAAATTTCTAAATGTGATGAAGAGCCTGCAAATCAACATCCCATTCCTTGAGGCTATGTCTCAAATGCCAGCTTATGCTAAGTTCTTGAAAGAGATCCTCTCCAATAAGCGAAAACTTGAAGATGAGCTTATCTCCCTACCTTACCAAGTGAGTGCTCTTGTGCAACGAACTATGCCCAAGAAGCAAAGAGATCCCGGGAGTTTCACCTTGCCGGTGAAGATAGGTGATTAGAGCCTAAGGGTGCACTGGCCGATCTGGAGCAGTGTCAATTTGATGCCCCTTTCTATTGCAAAGCACCTGAAATTTCCTCTTCATCCTACGCGCAAAACATTCAATTGGCGGACCGCACTGTGAGAGCCCCTGTGGTGAGTTGGAGGATATACCGATTCAAGTTGGGCATGTGTTTGTACCATGCGACTTTGTGGTGATGGATATGGAGGAAGATCCTGAGACTCCTCTTATTCTGGGAAGAGAAGCTCTAAAGACTTTGGGTGCCGTGATAAACTGCAAAAACGACACAATCACGGTTGAGGTAGCTAATGAGCGGGTGGTGTTTGAGTTCTCTAAGACATTGAAGAGACCTATGATGGAGAGAATTTGTCGGGTAAGCCTAGTAGAATTCTGGGGACGAGTTGTGTGCTACTTTTACCGACACCCTTAGCTTGGACATGGAAGAGGAAACGCAAGATGAGGCGTTTGAGGTTCTAGCTACATCATCCACTGATAAAGAGGAGTGTTCTAAGCCTCCTCCCAAGGTAGAGTTCAAACCCCTTCCCTCCTCTCTTAGATATGTTTTTCTTGATGATGCATGTACTTATCCTGTTATTGTCAATTCGAGTCTTGATGACATTTCTATATCAAACTGATTGGAATTTTGCAAAAATATAAAGATGTCATTGGGTATTCGATTGATGACCTTAAGGGGATAAGCCCTTCTCTTGCTATGCATCGTATCCATCTCATCGATAGTAATGCCTCCTCCATCGAGCATCAGAGAAGGCTCAATCCCAACCTCAAAGAGGTTGTGAAAAAGGAGATCTTGAAACTACGTGACGCGGGAATCATCTATGCTATCTCAGATAGCAAGTGGGTGAGCCCGATTCACGTGGTTCCAAAAAAGGAGGCATGACTATAGTTGAGAATGAGAAAGGAGAAACAATCTCAACTAGGACTGTCACTGGGTGGAGAGTCTGTATTGATTACAGAAAACTGAACAAATCCACCCGGAAAGATCATTTCCCCCTTCCCTTCATTGACCAAATGTTGGAGAGGCTTGCTCGTCATTCACACTTCTGTTTTCTCGATGGTTATTCCGGATTCTTTCAAATCCCCATTCATCCGGATGACCAAGAGAAAACCACCTTTACTTGTCCGTATGGGACATTTGCATATCGAAGGATGCCCTTTGGTTTGTGTAATGCCCCATCCACTTTTCAAAGGTGTATGACAGCAATCTTCTCTGACATGCTAGAAGATTCCATTGAAGTGTTCATGGACGACTTTAGTGTGTGTGGTTCGTCTTTTGACACATGTCTGGTTAATCTTGAATGTGTGTTAAAAAGGTGTCAAGAGACGAACCTGTCTGAATTGGGAGAAGTGTCACTTTATGGTCGAGGAAGGCATTGTCTTGGGCATAAAGTGTCGAAAAAGGGTATTGAAGTAGATCCGGCAAAGGTTTCGGTTATTGAGAAGCTTCCGCCACCGAACTCGGTGACGGGAGTTCGTGCTTTCCTTGGACATGCTGGTTTTTACCGCGTTTCATCAAGGATTTCTCTCAAATAGCCAAACCATTGACGAATCTACTTCAAAAGATGTTGATTTTGAGTTTGATGAGTCTTGTATTAAGGCTTTTGAAACTCTTAAAAAGCCCTTACTTCTGCCCCCATTGTGCAAGCTCCGGATTGGAGCTTGCCTTTTGAACTAATGTGCGATGCTAGTGACTTTTCAGTGGGAGTTGTTCTTGGGCAACGCAAGGAAGGGAGGCTTCATGTGATAGCCTATGCAAGTAGGACTCTGGATGATGCTCAACGGAACTATGCAACTACGGAGAAGGAAATGTTGGTCGTGGTCTTTGCTTTTGACAAGTTCCGTTCCTACTTGACATGTAATAAGGCGGTGGTGTATACGGATCATTCTGCGGTCCGGTATTTGATGAGTAAGAAGGATGCCAAGCCTAGGCTCATTAGGTGGGTGTTGCTTCTTCAGGAGTTTGATTTTGAGATGAAAGAGAAGAAGGGGACGGAGAATGTGGTAGCTGACCATCTTTCTCGCCTCCCTCTTGAAATCTGGAGGAGATTCCTATCGAGGAAGATTTGAGAGAAGAAGCATTGTTCGCCATTCTGAAAATGAGGTTCCATGGTTCGCGATTATGCAATTATTTGGCTTGTGGGATTGAACCTCATGGTTTTATTCCCAACAAAGGAAGCGGTTTTTAAAGAAGTTTCGAGGTTCTACTGGGATGACCCGCTCCTTTTTAAGAAGTGTGCTGATGGAGTGTTTAGGAGGTGTGTTCCTAATCATGAGATGGACCTCGTTTTGATCATTGCCATACTTTGGCATGTGGAGGCACGGTGGAGCAAGCAAAACTGTTGCTAAGGTGCTCCAATGTGGTATGTTCTGGCCAACATTGCAAAAGGATGCCCGAATTTGTGGTGGCTTGTGATAGATGTCAAAGGAGTGGTGGCATCACAAAGCGACACGAGATGCCTCAACAGAACATTCTTGAGGTTGAGCCTTTGATGTCTGGGGTCGACTTTATGGGCCATTCGTTCCTTCCTGTGGGAATGTTACATTCTTGTTGCGGTCGACTACGTGACAAAATGGGTTGAAGCCATTGCCTCTCCACCAATGACCATAAGGTAGTCACCAAGCTTTGAAGAAGATCATCTTCCCTCGATTTGGGGTGCCCGCGTGTTGATCAGTGATGGCGGTTCACACTTCGCCAAAAAGCAATTAGAAGCTCTATTGAAGAAATACGGGGTGAATCACAAAGTAGGTCTCCCTTATCACCCCCAAACCCAGGCCAAGTTGAGGTCTCGAATCGAGAGGTTAAGAAATCCTTGAGAGTGTGGTCAATAGGACACGAAAGGATTGGTCTTTGAAGCTTGATGAGCCTTTGGGCTCTTCGCACGGCTTTCAAGACCGCCATAGGCACCACTCCTATCGCCTTGTGTATATGGCAAAGCATGTCATTTGCCGGTTGAACTGAGCACAAGGCTTGGTGGGCAGTTAAGGAGCTCAACATGGACCTTCACTTGGCGGAGAAGCTCGAAAAGAAAGACTAGTTGAGCTGGAAGAACTTCGTTTCGACGTGTATGAGAGTTCTAGACTATACAAAGAGCAAATGAAGAAATGGCACGAATACCGGATTCAACAACGAGAATTCCGGGTTGGGGACAAGGTCTTGTTGTTCAACTCAAGACTAAAGCTTTTCCTCGGAAAGTTAAAGTCCAAGTGGTCGGGTCCTTTCTCTGTGTTGAAGACTACTCCATAGAGCTTATGAAGTTATGGGTGAGAACGGTCCCTTTTGGGTAAACGGTCAAAGGTTGAAGTTCTATCATGATTCTCATGTCGTTGGTTCAATTGGTTGCTTGATTCTTCGCTCACCTGAGTGACTCTTATATATGATGGTTGTATCCTTTTTAGTCTAGCTAATGACTTAAAACAAGCGCTACACGGGAGGCAACCCGTTCTCTTCTTCCTTTTTTATTATTTAGTTTATTTTTCTTTTGTTTGTTAGTTAGAATTTTGATTTATCAGTTAGCCATGAGAGCTACATTGGACATCTGAGTTATTGTGAAAAGTTAAGTGAAATGAGTGATTCGAAAAAGAAAGAGTGAGAAAACAGAAGTTTAGGTGCTCCCACACCGCGTGGAAGTGCGCCCGCACAATTCTAATTTTTTTCGAAATTTTAGTTTGGTGCGCCCGCACCTTTCTCTATAACGTTTTTCAGAAAAAAACAGAAGACTTTGGTGCGCCCGCACCTCCTCAAGGTGCGCGCCCGCACCAACAAAATCATTTTCGAAAAAAAAACTATGGTGCGCCCGCACCAAATCCTCCGGAGTTTTTGTAAAAAAAACAGAAGACTTTGGTGCGCCCGTACCTCGTATAGGTGCGCCCGCACCAAACCCATCTAGAAATTTTTTTTACGACTAGTGCGCCCGCACCTGGGTGAGGTGCGCCCGCACCATCTCCTGCGGAATTTTTTAGAAAAAAAAAAAAACAGAAGGGTCTGGTGCGCCCGCACCTCTTCCTGGTGCGCCCGCACCAAACGACTTCTGAATTTTTTTTCGATTGGTGCGCCCGCACCTGAAGGAAGTGCGCCCGCACCAAACCGGCTGGGCAACAGAAATCGCAAGTTTAAGAAAATTTTTCGGCCCTCCTCACTCATTTTCCTCCTATTTTGGAAAAGTTTCTCACACTCACTCACTTTCTCTCTCTTCCTCCTCTCTAGATCCGGCGCCCATACCACTTTTCCAGCGACTTCCGACGACTTTTATCACCGGAATCTTCATCACCTTCTTCTCTACAACATTCAAGGGCACAAAAATTGGGGCTTTTGCAAGGATTTGATTTCTAGGGTTCAAAATTGGGGATTTTCATCTCCATGTGGTAACTCTCTCTAACCCTTGCTTTTCATCAATAATCTCGTAATTTGGACTTCTAGTGTGTTTTCTTTTAGATTGGATGCTTGTTTTCCTTGAAATTTTTGATTATTCATGAACTTTGCTCCTATTTGTGTTTGAATGTGTGGTGAACAAGTGTATTTCATGTTGTTTGTGGTATTTTTCATGATTCTCTGAATTTTGTGAATTACATTGCATGAATTTCTAGTGTTGTTGATTCTTGTGCACAATTGTGGTTGATTTGGTGAATTGTCTTGAAAGTCTCTTATAAGTGGTGATACTCTTGATTGTTAGCAACTTGGTTGCTACTAATTGTGGATTGGCTAGCTGGTAGATCTTAGGAGTAGTTTTTAATTTTTCTTTTTGTGTGTTTCTTTGTGTTTTTGATTTTTCTTTTTGGTGTTTCTTTGTGTGAGAGTCCGCTTTGTGGTTGTGTCATTGCAGCAGATCATCACTTCTCCTTCCTTTTTGCAAAACAAAAATTCTTTACCACCATGGGAAGAAGTAGTGGTGAAGGCTCATCTAGGTCTAAGAGAGCAAAGACCGGGTCCTCTTCACAAGGACCCTCGTCCAGCTTTAATCCCCCTCCCCTCTATGCTGTGAAACTTCCCAATGCCGCTCATAAACAAATTTTTCAACAACTTTCTGAGCGCACGTTTCGTCCCACAAAGTTCTATGACTACACTACCTGCAACTACCTTAACATCGAATCGATGATAAGGGAGATGGCAGGTAATGTCGGGTTATCGGACTTTCTTGACGTCCATGCACCTACTTATGATCAACTCACTCTCGAATTCTTGAGTACGTTGAACATAAGTAAGAGCGGCACGGTGCTCTAGCTATTCAATTTCGTATGTTTAATCAAGCTAGAGCACTCTCCTTCGACGAATTCTGTGAGGCATTCGGGATGGATTCTCGAGCTCCCTGTGATCCCCTTTGGGCACCATCTGGCAGGGATACAATGAGCAAGAATGGTGGGCAAAATCACCAACGGCACGACTCCGTTTCGGACGAATCGTCCAAAGCGTCGGAGATCATCCATCTTGCTCTCCGTTACTTCCATAGGATGTTGGTTTACACCATCTTTCCTAAACAGGAAGTAGGACAGTTGAGGAAGGACGAGTGCTGGTTCTTTGGTTGGCCACTGACGGGGCCCACCATAGAGCCGAATTAACTTTGCTGCGCTCCTCCTTCACCGACTGCAGGAGATTCGGGGGGACTACGGTGACTGGGGAGATCCTTTGTGGTGGAATGGTCACCCAGTAGCGTCCTACCTCGAGTTGGACGATGACCTGGCTCGCTTGGAAGCTAGCGTGCCTACTGTTGGTCAGTCCAACAGATTGGATGGTGCAGTCTGCAGCAGATGAAATTTCTGCGCAATTATAAGAAGGAAAACTGCATCTGGCTTGTGGGGGGGCGACCTTACTGTTTTATAGGGCCCGACTTCGTTTGGGACCTCCCCGCTAACGTGAAAACCGTTGGCGGGTTCCCCCTGCCCATGACATCCCACGGGCTATCCCTGAGCCAATCCTACGGAGCGCATTCCACGCGTTCCGAGAGGTCCGAGGCCCGACCACCGCATTCCTGAGAGTGAGGTGGCCGAAGCTTCCTCCTCTCAATCCTTCGACATGGGCTCTGTCATGGCGGCCATAGCCTAGATGCAGGCCTCTCAGGAGGCCAATCACCGTGCGGTTACTGCTACTCTTGCCGGTATCCGCACCGACCTCGACCATGTGTCTAGGTGGCTTGGCGCACTCACCTCGCCAATGTCCACTCCGGACATGAGCCTCCCTTCCCTAACCATCCCCACTATCCTCCTTCTTTCGACCCTCGAGAAGGGCCGTTTGAGGAGCCTTCTTTCCGTCCTTACCCCACTACCTCCTACTATCCTGATGGGTACTCTGGTGGGTATTTCCCTCCTTACCCCCTCCCGATGGGGGATGGTGGGAACTATTAGAGAGTTTTCATAACCCCCCTCCCTCTCCCTCCTTTTGCAACTCCGAGCGCGGATTTTGCTTAAGCTTGGGGGACTTGCATGTATGTCTATATCTTTGGGAGTTTTGGGGTCATGATGGTTAGAATAGGGGTCTCATTGGTTTTCGGTATCAGTTGGTGATTGTTCCTGTCTGTTGGTTTGATTTCCCCCACCCCTGCTGACTTCTCTTCACCCGTATAGCTTTGCTTTGGTAGTTTTGTTTTGCTTTTGCTTTGCACATTTTCCTCTTTTACTCTTTTTCTTCTCCTTTTTCTGCATTTAGGATAGCTTGGTTGCATGCATGATTTGTGGCTAAAGTGTTCATGACTTGATTGGAAGACCTTCCTTATATTAGACTTGATGATTTTGGAAGCCCTGTTGTGACTTTAAGCGTCTCTTGAAACGATAACTTTTGGTAGAGTCTCTTTGAAATTAGGCGAGTTGGATGAATGGATTGCCTTGCCCCTTGTGCGATGAATCCCGAAGGAGGGCCAAGAACCTCGTAAGACTCACTCACAACCCTCACCATTGATCGCCTAACTTGTGACTTGCATTTTAGCTCCCCAAGATTACATAAGACGAGCCTCTAGGAGAATGATTTAGGGCGTTTCTTTTGCTAGTAATAGGAGCTACAAAACCAAAAGCTTGAATACCTGCATAATATTCGCTTCTCAACCCATCTGAGCCTTTCTATCCTATTTTTGCTTAACCCACATAATGAGTCATGGCCAAACTTTCCCCAAAGTGGAGTGCATGTGTAGTTTTTGTTGAGTTAAGTTGTTTTGATATTAAGTCTTGGTTGAAAGAGAGTTAATGTGCTTGTATGTAGCAAAAGTTGAAAAAAAATTTGTGAAAAAGAAAGACAAAAGAAATAAAAGAAAGAAAGTTCTTATTGTTTGATTTGGTTTATTATTGAAAATGAAAAGAAAGAAAGATCAAATTGATGAGAAAAATGAAAAAGTTCACAAAGTGAAAAAGAAACAAGTGAAATTCAAGGCTATGTGTGAGATTCTTTAATTGAGAATGTGTTAGGACTAGCTTGGGGGAGTATTTACCCCTAGTTTGTACTCCACTTACCCTTTTTGCACCACATTCCTAGAATATAATCCACACCCCTAACCTAGCCCCGTTACAACCTTAACAAAGTCCCTTTTGACTTCTAGATTGGACTTGATCTATTTAGTAGTGGCGGGCGAGATTTTGTGCAAGTCATGATGAGGGTCATCAAAACTGGTAGAGGCGAGCAATTATGGTTGAGCATCCCTAGGGAGGAGTCAAACTTGGGTCTTGGAAGTGGAGAAGAGTGAGAAATCATTCTTGGAAAGCTTTCTTTCAAAAAGACTCGGTTGATCGGTGGATTGAGACCTTAGAGTCACTCTTGTGCTTCCTAATCATCTTCCCTCTTGTGTTTGGTTGGTCTCCTAAATCTTGCTATGAACTCATTTAGCTTGCATGTCATGATTGTAACCTTGCATTTAGAGCATATAGGTTAGTTTGTTGCATGTTTCCCTTTTCTTTTTATTCTCCTTTCTTCTTCTTTCCTTCATTCTCATTCTTGGTTTACTTGAGGACAAGCAAAACGCTAAGCTTGGGGGAGTTTGATAAGTGCGTTTCTAACGCACTTTATGACTTCTTTTGGCTTGTTTTAGCTCCCTTTTTTCCTTTTCTTCCCTCTTTCTCCTCACTTTTCCCTTCTATTTCATTCACTTGATCATACTTGATCATAGTGACATTTTGCTAGATTTTCGATCTATTTTGATCGAATTTCTAGCACATATGCTTTCACCATGTTTGCTCGTGTTTTATTGCAGGTATGACCCTTTTCGGGCCGAGTAATGCGAGACATGGCACAAGGGAACGAGCTAGAGGATGAAGGGAGCATGAGGTGCGCTAGAGTCCCCGCACACTGATGGTCGCCGCACACTGCTGGTGCGCCCGCACCATCGACATTATTGAACAAACAGACGACTTCGGTGCGCCCGCACCCAGCACAAGGTGCGCCCGCACCATGCATTCCGGAATTTAAACTTCGTTCATTAAACCCTTTTTCTCTTTTAGTTTTAGACTTACGCTTTCATTCTAGTTTTCAGAGAATATTCTAGGGTTTTGTATTAGAGAGAAAACACTTTAGTTTCCATTAAGATTTGAGAATTGTTGATCATAGTTTGTGATTTCGAATACATTCAAGGTACTTTTCATTCAATTCAATTCAAAGTTTTAGTTTTTATTTCATTCTTTCCGTCTTTGTTCTTGCTTTTGATTATTCTAGATCTTTATTCGCTTAGTCCCATAATTGCGATTTACATTAGTTTAATTATTACTTAATCATGTTTAGCGTTAGATTAGTCATAGATTCATTGTTTAATTGCTTTAACTCCATGATTAGTGAGTAGTTTCATAATCTAGGTTAGGGTGAAAGTATGAATTAGGGTTTTAAATATGATGTTGATGTGATTGTGATGTATGGAGAAGCTTATGCATTGATCTTGGTGTTTTGAGACCTTAGGATAGATATTGATCACATTTATACTTTGGTATTTTGATTTCAAATGTTTCTTAAATCGGATTTTGAACTCTTTTATCATCCCCAAGAATCAACTTAATTTCTAAACCAAGATATTGGATGGAAATTAAGGGGATCCTTCATTAGGGTTTTCCAAACTTATTGAATCTCTTAATCAATTAACTAAAGACCATTCGAGAGAGGATTTAGTTGATTGATTAAGTGATTACTCTTGAGGACCATTCGAGAGAGGACTCGAGTATTTTAGAGGAGAACTAAACCTTGCATAATCGTCTTTGTTGCTTCACAATCGCATTAACAATCATTATCCGTTCTTATTCATACTAGTAACCTTTACTCTAGTGCCTTTTATCTGATATTTAAACTCGTGTTATTTGATTGTTCGTGCTATTAGTTAGATTTAATCGATACCAAAACTCTTTCAAACCCCCAAATACCCTTCAATTAGGTAGTCTAAGCTTGATAGACTTTAGCCAATCCCTATTTCCCTTTGGATCGACCCTTGACTTGCCCTTACTATTCTCTTAGTAATTGCTTGTTAGGAATTATAAATATTGTTTGGAAAGCGGTTCTTAGTGCCTTAACGACACACTAAAAACCTCTTATCATTGGTCCACCAAATATCAGCATCTTGGATGAGATGGTAAGCTACACAATCAACTCTCATCTCTTAAGGGACGTGGAGAGTGCCGAATATCTTGTCAAACTCTATGATCCAATTTTCCATCTTCACTAGGTCACCTTTTCATCGCACTTGGCAGCTTCTTCCCATCAATTGCTTTAAGGACATCAACAACTTCAGTCATAGTTACTTTGCCTGTACTACTAGCAGCTCATGCTTCAATGAGCAACTGAACAGCCTCGCTCATGGCTTTCTTGGACTCAGCCATTTGGCGCATCAAAGCTTGTATCTTTGATGGCTTGGTCCAATCACGTCTATACATCTTCTCAGCACTACATAGGATAAAAGAACTTAGCTGATAACGAAAGCATATAACTCTTGATTGAAATTGAAGAACTTTCTCTCGTATCACGCTAAAAGAAACAATCACACAGTTAGCATAAACAAGCAAATAACACAACATATACACTTCCGTGTATAGCCCATCTCACTATCTCACTGCGGCTTGTCAATGCTTTTTTTTAAGTTCTATCATCTTTACCTCAGTCATGTCATTTATAAACCTAGGCTCTAATACCAACTATAAAACCCATGAATTTCGAGGTACTACCTAAACTAAATAATATTGAAATTCTACAGAAAAATCGAAAGAGTTCTGTCAGAAATATGGACTGCCTAAAATTAAATTTAGGACTCGCGTCCAATTATAAACTTCTTTCATCAAACCAGCAATCCAAATTCTCAATAATCCTCATCCAGCTCAAGAGCCAATACGTCCATGCATAATTAACCAAATACCAAAATTGTTATTCCACAATTAGTGCCTTAATAACCGTCAAACATGAGCTACACATGCTAAATCCAAGTCAAAGCAAAACTTAACAATACTATTACAGTCCAGACAAGTAAAGGTTTAAGTGAATTAATGTTTACAACCTTGAGTCCCAAAATGATAAAATATACACATATATATTGCAGCGGATAAGGAACTACTACAACTTTAACTAGCAAAAGCAGGTGGAACATTGCTCTCAGCCCACACCCCACACCCCACACCAAACCTGTAAGATTTTCATGTACTTGCACATATTGAGCATGTAGTACTAGCCAAACTGGCTGAGCAAGATTAAGCCAAACAAATATGCAAGTAGGATAATTATATATCCTATAAATCATCTTCTTTTGAATCAAAATAATTAGAAAGCGTTATAAATCCTTTTCTTGTATTCCTTTCTAAATCAAATCTTTTCTTTCTTTTCCTTAAAACAAATCCTTTCTTTCTTTTACTTCACAAACAGATACTTATAAACCTATGGAATGGCACAAACTTTCCTTGCCTTTGGGCTAGCTAGGCCCTCCAGATAACTTATAAGCAAAGATCCTTAATGTGCACACCCTACAAATGGCCAAACCGTAGCAGAAGATCTAAGTTTGAGGCATTAATCAACGTACCCCCAACTAATATGTAATGTTAAGACAAACCCGACAAAGTTTCATTTTCCTTGAGATACTACTCAGGTAATCTCAACCATTTTGAAATCACGAAATTATTTGTTCAAGATACCACATAGGCAATCTCAACAACTTGAAAACACAAAACCTATTGTAACTCCTTGTGTATATGGTTTGGAAACTAAACTTTCTACCTTGAAAGAACTTCTTCCCATTCAAACTAATTTTAAATAAAATGAGATACAAAGCTTTTAAAACTTTTCTCATAGCTACAGAAAGTTTCAGTAAAAATCTTACCTTTTCGAAACACACAGTAAAATGATTATTTTAATCAGTACAACTCCTTAATGAAGCCGATATCTATAATACAAACATGTATGTATTCAATAAGTAATAATAGACTTGGATTAACTGGTTAATGAATTTTGATTAAATATGGCTTTATAAATTATCAACTTCTTACTTCAAATGACATTACTGATACCAACAATACTAACACTCTCCCTTAGTTTATATAAAATCAACATTAAGATTTATAATGTATATTTGAATACTCAAAATTTCATTTCAAAAAATATATATGAAAGTCTAGAGTTTTAGCCCAACTAATTCGACATGAAAATAAACATGCATTATATTTAATTTCAGGAGACACTTAGAATAAGGATAACTTTCTCCTATGAACTCCAAATGAAATGTTTCTTGAGCCTATCTTGGATGAAATTTGATACGAACAATGCACATAAACTGTCGAAAAATAGAAATTATGAATCTGGCCTGTAATTCCTACAAGCTAGATTTCTTATTGATAAACTGATTATTAATATGCAAAATTCCTTTCAATAAAGACACACCCAACACTCATAATCAAAAATCCCAAATTCAATTTCAATCTAAATATCCTAACTTCATAAATTTTGAGAAAGCTAAATTTAAATTCAAAATTATAACTTATTCACTACTATGGAAGATTATTCTTGATGAAGAAAACTTGAGAGGTTGAAGGTGATGGAGTTTTATGAAGACGAAGGTTGAAGGAGCTTGAGAGAATGAGATGGAGATAAATATAGAGATGAAGATATATGTCTGATATTTTGGTTTCTCTTCTTTTTGTTTTAGTTTTCCCTTTCTTTTTTTTTTTTTTTTACATAAAACTACTCCTTTCCTGTTTACAAATAGATCTATAGATATATAACCTTTCTTATACTACTAGTAGTAGTACTTAAACCATTAACTAATTTTAACCCACGTTCATAAAAGTTTTTTTTTTCTTTAAAATTAATTCCCTTAGAGATATTAAATATTAAATGAGATTAAAAAAAAAAAAATTCTTTCAATGAAATAAATATTAATTATATTCCAAAACAAAAATTAGGGTGTTAAAATACTGCCCCTCACTTGGCAGAACTCGAACCTCAATCATGAGAGCATGAGGTGGAATCCCCACCAATTGAGCCAAACCGAGCTTGGTAAACACACACAAACAATCGCACACACACAGTGTGTGTTTGTGTTTCTACATTAAATACCATACATTGTGTTAATATTCCTTTTAGACTCCAAGAGCACTGGCTTTAGTAATGATTACATTAGTTCTTAATCCTTAAAATGGAATTTAGCCAAATAAAAATGCCTAAGTTAAAAAGGTCATGTGGTTGTTGAGATAAAGTCGGAAAATATGAAGTTTGACTGGAGTTTGAAGTCTCACATCAAAATATTAGCAATGCTAAGAGGGAAACCAAGTTGCATATAGGGGGAGTGAAAGAGTTTAGTTGTTTTCTTGGGCTTACTCGCTTGGGCATGCTTGGTCCTATACGGTTGGGCCTAAGTGTGGCATTATTTGGTGACTTGGTTAATAATTAGGATTTTGAAAAAGCTTGTGTGGGCAAGTCACTTTCGAACTTGTTTTAGCCCAATTTTTTATTAATTTGACTTTCAAGCCGAGTTTGGACTTTATCTTCTCAAGACCGAGTTGAGCCCAAATATTTGACATTCGACGAAAGCTTGAGCATTTTGTCTCAGTTCACCTCGTTAATACCCTAAGTACAATATGTGCTACACTAGCACAAGAGTTGTGGTGTTTGTAGATGTATGAAGGCATATGTGAAGTGTGAATCCTTAGGAAAGTATGACGAGGTATAGCGTCGAGACTATGTCGTCTGGCGTACAATGCCTGGCTTGTTTTCTAGATAGAAAAAATTAATTAACATATGACACCTAGCTAATATCTTTTTAATACTCTTGAGTCAAAAGGAGTAGATTAAGGATATATGTAGTAAGTCACAATTTGTTTTGAAGTTAACTAATGTGTAAAACAAATGTTAACCTATTTATCTAATTACATTAGGATCACCATTGGATGTAATAATCTAACTTGTTAATGAGTCTAGACCTATATATGTTATAATAATCATATATTGGAATTTTTAATTTGTTTGATTTGTGTCAATGTTATATTCTTTTGGGAATCTCCTATAATATTTCTCGTCATCCGCGAGTGTCACATAATATTGATGGCTATTGAAGACCTTTTAACTTACAATTTCTAATATCCTAGATAATGCTTTGAGAATCGCTAGTTGAACTAGTTCAAGTCAGAAAGTTTAGCTCGTAGTTAATTCTTTTGAGCTACTAAAGTATATGCTCAAATTTAACATTTCCATGCATAAGCATTGCTATTTATAATTAACTTATTTTCTGGTATTATCTTTCCTAATAGTTTCCAAATTTATTTAACAATTCCTCCTCCCAAAAACATTCACAAGGATAATAGTACGCCATCAATCTGATATATATACATAAAATTAGCTGACTACAAAATTTTAAACATAATGGCGCAATATATCTACTGACTACAATATATCAACAGTACACAATATATAAATAGATATACATTGATAAACAACTGTCAAGTGTCATTGCATTATCCACTTCTAGCTACGTGCCTTGCAACTTCTCATTTTAAGTGTTTTATTTTATGATCCCGAACATGATTCTTTGATGATCTGTATCATTTTATACAAGATCGGTCTATATATTGTTGTGGTCCAATAAAAGACCATGCATGCACGGTCTATCACGATCCACGGTTGACAAATAATTTCCCTTAATGTATCATGTTCTCGGTTCAATATTGATCTGGTCTAGACTCTAGACCGGAGGAGTATCCACTTTTACGCAAAAGTTTTAACAAGAATAACTGAAAACAAAGTAGCGGTGATGGGAAAGACATTTCACGTGCAAAGATTCATAAGTCTTCAATATGTTAGTGGTAACTGGTAAGTTAATCCAAATGTGTAACTCCTCTATTTATGGAAGGAACAAACAATGTTTGGTTTTACTAGCAGCCAACAATGCTATTATGTAATGATATTATATATATATTGCTATAATTATTATTCGGTTAGGTATGCCCATGTTCTAAGGTTCCTCCACACCCATATGAATATATGATATGATATGGGTATCCTATGCTCTCAAAAAAAAAAAGGCCTTAGCTATTTTCGAATGTATATATTCATGCATGTTACTTTCCCGCTCCTAAACTTTGTCCATTTCGTTGGCCCACAACTTTACTAATTAGTTTGGATCTGCATCACAATTCACATAGACACATACTGCTGCTTTCAAGTAAACTTCTAGCTGCCTCTATCTCTGTCACCTTTTGTATGCAGCCAAATTTTCTTTCTATGTGTGAAAAGGGTATTAGTTAACTTCAATAGTTCAAGTTATGAGTGATTTACATGCATTAATATGAACTGGACAATAAAAAAGATACAAAGTTGATTTGTATCCATGCATAGCAAGTAACAACGAGGAGTTTTTATTAACATTACAGTTTTCAATGCAAACTAAGATTTTCGCTTTAGTACTTGTTACAAGTCAAGAAAAAAAATCTTTATATTGTTGTTAGGGCCGGAAGCATTGTTATAAAAAAACGCGATTCGGATTGTAGGATAGTACGATTCTATGATCTACCTTTACCCAACAAATCAGGATCGTCAGTAAAATAGTAATATCATAGGCTGCCCGCAGGATCGCCATGCCGATCACTTGGATTGGTAGAATTGCGATCCAAGTGCAATTCTAGCGATAGATCCTGATTTTTCTTCAGTTTTTAATGGATTTTTTCATTTCTCGTTAATTGCATCAAAAATACTAACTACCCTGCTTCATTTGTGATTTGACTGATTAACTGCCTACAAACAACCCAAAAAAATGGGCGAGTTAGTTGGCCCACCCAAATTCCATCTCTTTGTTCTTTAACAATCAGCATTCAGCAAAAGCCTCAATCCCTAATTTACTTCGTCTTCTCTTTCACTTACTAATCCTTTGACGTTGATTGTTGCTATTGTTATTGCTGCTTACGATACTCCTTCCGTTTCCTAAAAATCTTCTTTGTTAATGTTACTACAAATACCAATGAGAATCAATTTGTGTGGAGTGTAGGGGTGGGTATAGTAGGAGAAAGAAAGGGGTTAAGATAAATAAACAAATAAAAAAGGGTTAAAGTAGGGAAAACAAAGGGAGTAAAATTGAATTAATAATGTAATGGTGGATCATATGATAGGGACATGAGAGGGTAAAAAGGGGGGAAAAAAATTTCCAAATAAGGAATTAAAAGAGGAAAGATTTTTTGAAAACGCACTGAAATAGAAAGGGGAAAGGTCTTTAAGAAATGGAGGGAGTAATTGCTTGAAGAACTTCACTAATCTACTGTCATTAATTGTTGCGCCTCTAAACAATATTTGGCTCCTATTCTTTCTCTTTCTTGAATTATTATTGTTTAACTTGCTAATAACAAGCTGTTTTCACTTGTTCACTTACCTAACTTTCCTATGTTTGTTTCTGGTAATCTTCCTTTAAATATTTAATTAATTGAATTAGCCAAAAATCGATGAAGAGAAACGTCCAATTGCTTGGCTAGCTGTAGGCATGTAGGATGTATGTCGTATGTTTCGTTACTTTGGGTATGATGATGCATAATTCTTATATTTGATTAAATTTTTAAGAATCTTATTTAAAGATTATTTAGTGTGACTAGTTGAATACTGTTAATAATATGTTTTTAGCATCATTTAATCTCAAATCTGGGAAAGGTACAAGCAAAGTAGCTACAATTGACTTAAGTTTTCAAAATTGATAGGATCACATTCTGCAACTCGGTCCCACAATTCAATCCTAGTAGCCCCTTACGATCCAAAATAAGGTTGCAATTCTGAAAATAAAGGGCCGAACCATAAAATTATTGCCATAGAGGGACTAAAGGCAAATTTTTAAAAATATTAGGATGGGCTTGTTTACTACTTTTACCATTTTTTTAAAAATATTAGTCAGTTTCACCTATTTTTTTAAAAAAAATCCAAAGCTAGAGGGTACCGAGGCCCTGACCTCTCTCGAATGTTTCGTCGATGATTGTTGTGTGTTGAGAGTTAGCGACTTGGTGTTATTTTTTTTTTACTTATTAGTATCGAGTTGCGACCAAATGACTACAATTAGTGACTTATTATGATAATTGTTTTTCTTAATAGTACCTTTTTAACTCCTGTACTTTACGAGATAATAATAATTATGATTTTAATCGTAATGGTATAATGATATAATGAAAAGCTACGAATATCAAACATTTATCTCATTAGGTGACCAAAACCTAAAGCATATTTTTATAAAATTTTGGTCCAATTTAATCTATTTTAGTAAAACTTTCCTTTCTACTTTTTGTCCAAAACATGAAAGATAATAACTTCCACTTTTTACCAAACCTTGTGTCATATGCAAACTGAGCAAAGATTTTCTGATAAAAGGAGTAAAATTTAGTACATTCTGAATGAGTCTTATTTTAGATTAATTTTTATGCTTAATACAAAAATCATATGTTTTAAAATGTATATTATAAGATATAACCATTTATTCTACTTAATTATCTCTAGTCTTATCATCAATTTATTTTACTAATACTATTGCATGATTGGAGCATCTAGAACTCTCCTTTAGAAGAAAAGGTTTTCTAAGACGCACACTTGAATCATGCTTTTTGAGTCGAGGTTAAGTAAATAACAAGTAGATTAGTATCGTACTCAACGTGGCTTACCTAAAGCCAGTCGCCCACATGAAAACAAAGTATGCGGACAGTTAATCCTAATTGACTTTGATAATGACAAATGGTAAAATAATCATCTAATTAGTGGCAAAAGAATTGCAAGTTTACCTTTTCATTTTATTATATATGCATAAGAGCTCGATGTGGCAGCAAGAGACATGCTGGCATGTCTCTGATGAAACTGACGGGATATAGCATATAAATTGATTTTAAGTGAGTACTATAGATTTATAGTAAAGGTAATGCCAAGAGCTTGTGCTACATTGAGTTAATGGTGTCTTGTTCTTAAGATCTACCTTCTTGTTTAAGTTTACACTCAGTGATGCATAGCAATGGAATATTTCAAATTATCTTAATGTTCTATTATTGCTAGCTTGCATCAAAAAAGAAAAAAAAAAGGAATCTTGTAAATGGTGCTCGATATTACATGCTTTTAAGAGAAAAGTAACTTTCGGCCTAGGCTATAAGCCAAGTGAATTGTGTAATCAATTGTCTGCTTCTAGATTACATATCCACATAAGACAGAAGTTGGTTTTACAAAGCCACTAATTATGTGATAACTAGTTATTATACCCGGGCTATGTTCTGGGTAGGAAAAATTTTCATTTATTAATATAACACTTTATGATAATAATACTAAATACAACCTAGTCTAGTGGTTAATACTTTAGTATATGTACTTGACGTCATGGGATCAAACCCTATACTATGCAATTTCTTAATATTTTTTATTGTATATCGATTACATGAACTAAAACTCTCTAGAGAGAGTGCCACGTGGCACAATTTCTTGCTTTCGCACTCCTTTTAATATATTTGTATAGATGGCAGAATAATTAACAGTGTTTCGAATTATTATTTTATGTATTAAGATCATATGAATTATGATTATTGTTTTTTTAGAATCTTTCACCATATACCTCTGATTAATTTTGTTTTTTCACTAATAAACACTCATACTTTTCAATATTTACCATGTAGCTCTCAATTTTTTTTAAACATCACTATATGCCTTTAATGACCAACTACTATCATGTTTTTCGATCATAACCCCCTAATTCTGCTACTTAGTACTTCATTTGTTTCGTAAAACTTGCTACACAGATAAAATGTGGAGATTTGAGGATAGTTTGGGAGAGAAAGTGAAGGAATTACCACTTTTTGAATAAAAAAATATTATTAAGGACAAAGTATATGTGTCTTACAGGAGAAAGTAGGCGTAGACGCATAATCGTATCTCCAGGATCCGATAATGAAACATACCACATTCTTAATTGGTCCAACCCAAGTGGAAAACAGTCCAAAGGGTCATTCCAAAACTATTTCAAAAAGTGGTAAAGTCCTATTTTAAAGCCCAATTAATTATTCCTACTAATTCATTTCATTTTAATCTCAATTCTTTGAAAAAAGCCCAATGATAAATTTTTCTTGATAGTTAATTATTTTATTTTTAATAGATAAATATTTTCAAAGATATTTTCATAATTAACATCGAATTTTCCGAGTCAAAAGATAAAAGAAAATCTTAAAACACGTCTTCTATAAAAGATTGGCAAAGTATGTCTATAAAACGCACGATGCTGCGCCAGGCGCACTATTGTCCACCTGTATCAGGTGCACCAATCTGCACCTGACATGTGGCATTGTATGTGACGCAATTCAAGTTGTGCACTTAACGCACTCCTCTGCGTAACGCGCATGATTCTTTTCTATCTTTTTTAATTAAAACACGTACCACATGTACGAATCTGAATGGGCAATATGCGTCAGAAAAACCAATGTGCATCTGACACGTGTAATTGTGCATCACACAGGGCTTGTCCCTGGCGCAGCCCGCGCGTGACACGCGATTTTGTATTTCCTATAGATAGGCTTCGATTTTCGAAAGGAAAAAAAAAAGATTTTTTCCACACTTAACACTCGACTTTTAAATTTCTAATACATTTACGAGTTCTCTCTACAAAACTCATACTTTCTAAACTTTTCGAACACAAAAACACACACATTCATACACATGTTCAGATTTTCAAGCTTCACGTAAGATTGGTCATCCCGCAAGGTTGTCACGTAGACCCAAGCCACAATATAATCTTGAGGGTCCTGGAATAAATTATCTATTTTCTTTTATATTGAAGTTACTAATTGTTTCTTTCTTGATGTAGATCTTTACATATAAATCGTGCCTTCGTACATTTTGATCATTTCTTTCGTTTTATTAACTTATTGTTCATATATATATGCATATTATATGATTATCCTATTAATGCTTTCATTACTCACATGTTATTGTTTTGCTAAATAAATATCTACATAACTATTCGAATATTAATCGGATAATTTGAACAGCTTGTTAAGTTTTCAGTAATTTGATTACTTAATAAAATACAACTAAAATTAGTCTTTTATGTATATTCTCAACCAACTTAGACTAATTGTTTTTAGGGTGCATGAAAATATTTTGTTGTTATTTTCTGCATAAAAATTGAAATAAATCGATATTAAGTACGTAGAGGCCAACAATGGGTGAATATGGTTCGTGACTGTGTTTATACCCTCACCTCCCGAACTCAATCTTTGGTTCATTGACCATCTATGAAGTCGGAATGGAAAATTTACATGGGATAAGTTCCTAATTTGTCTCTATGATTTCCCAGTATTCAATTATATTTTTGAGTTTTCATTTAAGGACTTGTTGGCAACTTCAAAAACGTTTTCAATAAAACCTTTACAATGAGGTAGTCGAATACGAGCTCATCTTGCATAGGCGAAGTAAAAACACGCCTACAATATGGGGACCACCATCTTTGTAAGGGTGTTTTAAAAAGATGAGGGGTGTAAATAAGGTCATTTATGTTACTTCCATCGCTCCAAAATTATTGCAAGACTTGCCTTTATAGTAATTCTTTAATTAACGCAACACTTCTATACATGGAAAAAAGATATACTTGACATGGAACTACTTAGACAAAATAACTTTTCTCCCTCAATACTTTAACATAAATGTTTGATTTAATGAAACTTCTAAAATCTTGGATTGATTGCAATTGACCAATATATAGGCCGGTTATGAAGTACGTACCAGTCCTAACTCCTTTAGAAAACCTGGAATGATATGGATAATATATACACGGATAAAAGAAAATACATAAAAAAGTATATCCCTGAACTTATGGACAAATATTTTAATAAGTTCTCTATGACACCCCCACCTAGTCATATTACGAGGAGGATAGAGGCTAATACTGGATTTAAAATCAAAAAAGTCTTGTTGTGTTAGTCCTTTTGTGAGGATGTCTGCAAAGTGATACCTAGTAGGAACATAAAAAAACGTGAACTTTACTCAACGCAACCTTTTATAGAACCAGATGAATATCCATCTTAACATGTTTGGTGCTTTGGTGTTGTACACGTTTGCTAGACAAATAATTAGCACTGACATTATCAAAATAGACAAAAGTGGCTTCATGAGGGGCGAAATGCAAATCAAGGAGTAAGTTACGAAGTCAACATGTGTAACACCCAATAATTCTCCCTATTTAAATACACTTTTCCTATAAATAAAAAAGAATTATCAAAATATTACTGCCACGTGTGAAAACGTTTCTGCTTATTTAGAATTTTGCAATATAAAATAATAAAATATTTCAAACCTAATAAATAAAGTCAACTTAAAGTCTTACACAATAAAACCAACATGGCCCACCAAACCAAACTAAGTTAAGTAAACTAAAGCCAACCTATAAACAATTATGATCAACTCTTAGCTAGAGTTTAAGACAAATTCCAAAATAATATTTAAGAAATTTTAGGATAATCCAACCAATTATAAAATAAATAGAATAGCTACGCTCACACTCCCATGCATCATGAACTCCCACCTAAAAAAGAGATATGATTTATTAATGAAAGTGACTGCTCGCCACACTATATATATGTAGTACAGATGGGTAGTTAAAAGATTAATAAGGCATAAGCCATGATCAAACATACAATTATGAAATCCACAAACCTATATCATTACCATATCATATAGAAGAAGATATGCCATATCATTACCTCGCAGAGAGCGAAGAGAAGAATCTCTTTTTCGTAATAACAAAACCCATATGTAAAAGATAGTTTGCAAACTATTGATACCACGCCTTTAAAGGTTGTTTGAGACCATATAATGGCTTCTTGAGGCAACAAACATGAGTAGAGGCAATGAAATACATAAACCTAGGTGTTGATGCATATAAATAGTTTCTCATAAATCACAATAAAGAAATGCATTTTTTTATATCAACCTGATTATAGACCATTTTCAAGCAACATATAAGTTAAGAACAATGCATATCGTTTGTGGTTTGACAACAGACTAAAAGTTTCATCACTATCAATACCAGCCTCATGTGACCTGCGATCACAAATAAGGAGAGTTTCGTGTCTTTCAATATGAGCGTTGGATTCCTCTTTATGACAAAAGAATCACATATGATTCACAATATTCTGCCCGAAAGCCTAGGAACTAATTCCCACATTCGAACTACAATCAAAGCACCATATTCATCATTCAACGCGACATTGCAACTAGGGTTAGCCAACTATTTTATGATTTTTTTTTTGGTTGAGGACAACAACAAATAGGGGATCCGATGGACAAGGTATACTGAGCTCTGGTTTGAAAATGCGTCGATCAATTCTAATAATGGGTGGCAAAGGACGGGTTGGCCTAGTGGGCTGAAGAGGGTGAAAGCCACAAAAGGGAGAGCGTATGTAGTGCATTTTTGAATGTGTGATGATGCGTTGAGCTATTGTAAATGGAATAGGGCTAGGGGAAATTAGGCAAAGACCAACAGTATACGGATTGGAGGTTGGGGTGGTATTATGTTGGGCAACGGGAGAATGTTGTTAGGTACCACCGGAAGACCACCTTATCCATGGTCCATTTGAGCGCAATCATGCCAAGTGCAGGAGGGTCGGGGTTTGGGCAAGAGGTGGGATGGGTGTTTGATCCATTGAAGAGGGGTTGGGAGTAGTTCGTGACCCATGAGTGTCATGGTTTGAGAATGTTGCATCATATAATGGCGTAGCAGTCACCAAATCATAAAAGATTATAATCCCCTAGCTAATTTATATTGTCTGATATGCTAAAACTAGGAAGTTATTATCATCAAAAGTCACATGAGTGAATGCAGTGATTTTGTGAATATCTAAAGGGAAATTTTCTTAGGTACTCCAGAGATTTGTCGTAATTCTCAAATTACCGCTCATATTTGGGGAATTCCTTGGAGACCATTGACTTTGTGTTTGGGCTCAAAATACCATTACTAATGACAGAACCTTAACGTCGTTAATTCTTTTCTCTCCCCTCTCCATCTTCATGTTCCTCATCTCTCCTCCCACCATCCACCATTAATGACATTTGAAACCTTCAATTTTCTTTGTCTCATCTCCATCTTGATCTTTCTAAATTCTTCCTAAAATCTCAAAAATGAAAATCCATCTCAAATTGATTTCAATACTCAATGCAACAATTTACCACATTGATTGAAATTCAAAACAACAATTAATCGCCTTAAACATAATTGACAAGAAAAAGGTCAAATAAAGAAAGAAAATTAAAATCTAACTAATAACCTGAAGGATTGCGTCAATGGTGGTAATACTCCAACAACTTTCATCGTTGCAATTATCAACCCAACTTCAGCCGTTATTCAACTGATGAGGGAGAGAAAAAGTTGAAAAAAGTGGCGGAAGAAGATGAGGGATTCTAATTTTTAGAGTTTAGGAAGATGAAGATGGCGAGGAGAGAGAGAGAGAGATTGAAGGTTTAGAATGTCATTAATGGAAGATGGTGAGAGGACAAATGAAGAAGATGAAGATGGAGATGGGAAAGAAAAAAAACTTTAGGTGTTAAGGTTTCGTCATTAGTAAAGGTATCTTGAGCCCAAAAATAAAGTTCAGGGGTATATAAGAAATTTCCCAAATGTGAGGGGTAATTTGAGAATTACGTTAAATCTCAGGGGTACCTGAGAAAATTTTCCTAACTAAATCTTGGCAATTATAATTTGATGATTAGATGGTACCTCAAGGGCACACATGGAATAGAGCGAGGAGCATGTTTGTTATAGGTGGTTGCAGACAGGCTAGGAAAACATAGACAACTGAAAATCAAAAGGTGGAATAAAATGGAATTTTGCAATAATATAAGGCTTGAAGGGAGTTATATGATTGAGAGATTTGGGAATTATGTGTTCGGCTCTGCCATTTTGTTGTAAAGTATGAGGCATGAGAACCTAAAAACAACATTGTAGGCATGTGATTATCTTCTTTTATCCCACACAATAACTAGATTTGTTTTTGTTCAAAGAGAGTCGACAACTAGTTTTCAGGAAAAATCAATAAAATCAAAAATATGAGATTTGAGTTCAAGTGAATGTCCTAACTTATTTAGATACATGCACATAATACGATTAATTGCAAAAATAGACAAACATCTTAAATTAAATTTTGGTTTTTTTGACATATACATAAAATTTGATTTTGATGATCACTCAATTAAATCACAATATTAATAATTATCTAGATCAATTGTCCAATTAATCTTATTAGAGGTGATTTAACTAATTCACAAGTCTGCTTTAGCAAATAATAATATGATGGTTATCAAGCACTTGCAACAAAAAAGGCATAGAGTATATTCAAGGTATGAAAATAGTTATGAAAAAAATTATGAGAAGGAAGATTAGAAAGAATATACAACATATGTAGTGCTTTGTGCCTCTATGAATATTAAGATTTATATCACGAAAAGTGGATCGTTTGTATATTAAGAAATATATTGTAAATAATTTAGAATTAATACTTGCAAATTTTACTTTTGTCGCCTAGGTCTACATGTCCGGATGTCAGAGGAATTAGTCTTTAACCCTTTAAAAAAGAGTTCTTGAATGAGAATTCAAACAAGGAAAAATAAGAATATTCATGTTTATAATTATATGTGTTTGAATAAGGTTTAGATGTGCTTTAGGGAGAGTTTTGATGTTTATTTTTTAGTTTTAAAGTATATGTAAAAGTCTGTAAATCGCATAGAAAACGGAGTATTAACATTGCAAAATACGATTAGGATAAGGAAAACAGAATTCGTAAAAAGAAGATAGAATGCGCTCCGCACATGGTGCGCCTAGCGCACACGTTATGCACTCCGTGAAAATCTACGTGTCGGATGCAAGACTGTCGTGCTGAGGGCATTGTCCTTGCCTGCTTTATATATTAGTTATATTATTTGATATGATGTAGATTTAGATTTAGATTTTCTTACTTACCAATATATACACGTGGGCACCAACAAGGCTATACAATGTCCACATAATGCCATAATACCTAATCCTTACCCTTGCCTCTTGTTTTCTTCCATAGCTTTTTCAACGTTTACAACAATGCATGACCAATTTTGGTGATAAAAATGAACTTGGTTGCCTTGAGTCTGTTTCTTGTATGCAATGTCATTGGATGCCCTTAATAATATGTATATGCTCACATTTGTTATCGGTTTGAGGGTTGAGGATAACTGACGTGCATGTCTTTTAAGAGGAGTCAACATGCGTAATGCGTCTTTTCCTTTTCTTTTTTTTTGTTAGCATCTAGTATCAAGGATCGACTTTATCCTAATCATACAGAATATATTCTGTATTACCTAGGGCATTGGCTAAAAGCCTAAAACTAATAGATGCCTCTCTTCTTGGGTTATCGAAAGTACGATTTTTGTCTTATAAA
Source organism: Beta vulgaris subsp. vulgaris (assembly GCF_026745355.1). NCBI lineage: Eukaryota > Viridiplantae > Streptophyta > Magnoliopsida > Caryophyllales > Amaranthaceae > Beta > Beta vulgaris. The sequence goes on from NC_079209.1 coordinate 26,753,348, forward strand.
TTTATTTGTTGTCCACAATTTTCCGGCTTTCCATTTATACGAGCTTTTGTTTTATAAAATTCTTTTAAGAATAACTTAGCATGGATTATCAATATTTAGCATTATGTGGTAGGGCGTGTTTGGCACAACTATAAGGTAGACTAAAATAATATTTAGATAGCTTTAAACTTTTGAAAAATTATTTGCGTGTTCGATGAAGTATCTTTTCGAGGTAGATTTAGGATAGCTTTTAGCTTTTGAGTAGCATTTGTCAAAAGCTAATATTATTATTAGCTTTTGAGTAGCTTTTGTCAAAAGCTACATACCACTATTGCATATTATTTAAATATTAAAATTTTGCCAACAACTATATTACCAAATAATACTTCTACTTTAGACAGCCTGTAGTTTCAAAGCTAAAAGCTACCAACTATATCCATGATTAAAAGCTCAGACCTCACAATTGAAAGCTAAAAGCTTACATATAACACTATTTTCGCCGAACAGACCTAAATTTATACTGCCTGATGCATAGGTTTTAGTCAGGGATATTATCTCAGATAACCCTGACATATAGCCCTTTTTCCAAGTAACCCCCAAATTGTCACCCCTGTCGCGGATAACCCTGAATTTGTAATTTGTAACTAAACATAATGGAATTACAATCAATGTTAACTTGGTTAGACTTTGGATGAGTTTGCTGCTATTTAGGAAGGTGTTTGATGGCGTTAAATTTGAAGAAAGTGGTTTGGTGCCCTATTAATGTCTGCTACCAAAGATGAAACCCATGAATTTTACATCAAAACTAATGAACATCCTTTATAATGACCAGCAAACCACCTTCTTAAATAGCGCCAAACTCAATCAAAGTCAAATCAAGTGTAATTATGTCCTGTTTAATGATAAATTACAAATTTAGGGTTATCCGCGATAAGGGTGCCAGTGTAGAAGTTATTTGGAAAAAATGTTTTTATGTCAAATATGAGATAATATCCCTTTTAGTTAATATGCTAGAGTTAGTGAGAATAAAATGAAGTAATAATCATAAATGAATAAACTTCAAATCGTACAGTCTATATTGTCATAATAGTTAAAAAATAAACTTACAAAAGGGGTGGCAGAATAATACAAAGAGAAGTGAAAATCATTAGAAGTAAAGTTAGGGATTTGAGAGAAATATTTGGAGAGATAATAGATATTCAAGATTTTTAAATAGTAAATGTATACTAATGATAATTAATTAATACTACGGATTTTTCACTACATATTCCCGTTATTTTTTTTTTATTCACCATATACCCTTGATATTTTCAAAATTCATCTCAAAATTCGCCATGCGCCCTTAATGATTAATGATTATCAATTTTTTAATCATTAACCCTTGATTCCATTACTAACCCTTATTTAGTCCCTATTTCACTCATTTACCCTAACAGATTAGCATTGAAAGAACACCTTGGTCCAAAAAGGAAGGAAAATAGTTATAGAGAAAAAAAAGCTAAAAGAGGTCATTTGTGGTATTTCAATGGTGTTCAATTGAGGCTAACGACTCAAATAGAGGTTAATTAGGATTTGGTAACAGAATTAGGGGTTAATGATCAAAAAATTTGATAATCGTTAATTATTAAGGGCATATGGTGAATTGTTAAGAGGTTGAGGGGTATACAATGAATTTTGAAAACATCGAGGGTATATAGTGAATAAAAAAATATGTCGGGGATATATGGTAAAAAAATCCGTCAATACTATGTAGATGTTGATGTACATGATATAATATTTTCATATATGAATTATATATGACATATTACATACCAACATATTTTTGTTCTCAAATCATAAATTACCCAACGTTAAAATGTGTAGTAATAAAGTTTTTATAGGAACATTCAATAACAATTAGTATTTTTTTCCATTGGGTATATAATAAATATATTGTCAAATTAGTTCATTTTAAGTCAAAATGGGTCATTTGAAGTTAAAATGAGGGGTCACTATAAAATAATTTGTAATTTTTTTACCTTGAAGGGTCATTGCTATATAATTGATCCATTTAGGATAAAACTTACCTCGATTGTACAATAAATTATTATACACCCGTGTCATACAAGAATATATCATTAATCAAACTTCGTATAGCTAAACAATCGAAGATCATTATCATACATCATCAAAAAAATCCAGTTAACTAAAAAACATCTAGAAATTAGGCGATCAACCATAGAATTCTTATCTTTCCTTTTTCTATAGATAATTATTAATTGATTATCCAACATAGTGATGGACTTTTTTTTATTTTTGAATTGATTTATAATCATAGATATGATCATTTTTCAAATTTAATACTTTGTTACATGATGATAACAAACTCAAAGTAATTGGTAGTATTAATTTTTACTAAAACTCTAAATTTCATGTTGCATCAACATTTCAATTTGTTGAGTTGCTACTTTGAAGTCAGAGTGCTATTTGATTTGTTAAGTAAAGAGCTAGATAGTTAGCATACACTTGGAAAGTTGGTAGAACGTATGGAATTTAAATCAGTATGGATCATATATTTTTAAAGATTCGTAAGAATATATTTACAATATGAACTTTTTTTTACTATCACTAGTAGAATAAATGTTAATTGCGACGGTCATCAAGTGGCTATTGCTGCGATTTTGGACGCGCAGCAACTAAGGGAGCAACAATAGGTAATTACTTATTGCCGCAGTTTTTAACCGCAACAATACAACAACCTATTGCTACGGTTCTTACCCAAAATCGCATCAACATATATTTTTTTTATAAAATAATGAAACCTATTGCTGCTATTTTTGGTAAGAACAACAACAATTCGGTATTTTTTTTAATAAAAGAAATGAAACCTATAAATGCTTGTTTTAATAGGAACAACAGTAATAGGTGTCAATGGAGATTTTAAACACTTAATTAGCCAACGACAAAAATCAGAAGAAACTCGTCACCCCTATCTTTGTAAGCATCTAACAAAAGATTTTTCTTTAATAAACCCCAATTACCATATTTACTAGACCTTGTTTTGTTAACAACAACTTCACTGCCCTCACTCTCTTTGACCTTAACAACAGCCTTTTCCTTAGCTACAACATCAACATCCAACAGCTTGAAAATTGCTCTTGGAGAGACATATCGGGATTGTAGTTTTTTTTTTGCTTTCGACACACTAAATTTCTTTGTGTCAGTATTTAGAAAATGAGGCGATCCAAAAACATGATGCATAGTCATTGCATTCATGTGGAGCATGCTTGTTCCATCGAGCAAGACAACCTTCTGAGAACTAGAAGCATAGGTCTCCATAAAAAATGGAACAAGTTTTTGGCTAAACTTTGCAACATTCAACAACAACAAGACTACTAAAACCTATGTCATTAATGGCTTTCAATCTAACATCATTCTTATCTACAATAGCTTTTCGGTAGTATAGGGAGCTCCTCAAGGTTTAGAGAACATAGAGCGCAACACATAGGATTATCATGTCATCAACTTTTATTTTTATTGTTTACAAAAATAGAGTTCTACATAGATTTAGATATATATAAGGAAATCTAGATAAGTTAAAATTAGAGTTTGATTTTGAATGAACAACCAATTATTACAATATGTAAATTGTGTATAACTTTTGCTACGTAGTTCGAAATATTATAATTTTTGTTCCATTATATTGAATAGTGCTCGGAATATGCTCCGAAATAAGATCCATTTACAATATAGTTTTACAACTTATGAAAGAGAGTGTCACGTAGGATTGTCATATCATTAATTTTTATTTTAAGTATTATAAAAAATAGAGTTTTACATTTATTTAAATACAGAAATGGAGTTTTTGATTACGAGAGATCAATGTTTTGTTTTGAATAAACAACCTAAATTATTTTATTTGAATATAACTTTTGCTACCTAATTCAAAACATTATAATTTTTTAATATTTAAGAGTGCTTGAAAAATACTTCATAACAATATACATTTTTAATATTGTTTTACAACTCATGAAAATATATTTAACTAGATAAATGGTAAGACATTCTTTAGTCTTTTTTTTTTTAGATAAATATAATAATAACTATAACAATAGTGTACTATATGTGACGTTGTGACTATAATATTTTATCATAGGTCCAATTTACAAGATTAAACACATTATCTTTCAAAACCTCAACCTTATGAGTCTGGATCATCTTTAAAATCAAGCGCTTATATTGGTGGAAGGGAAAAAATAAGGGGGTAGATTTTGATGAGACAAAATAAAAGGGGATTTCGAAAAGATAATATATGAGCCATTGACTTTTTTATTCAATGGTTGATATTGCTCAAACTATACATTGTAGAGTTCTTTTAGAACTATAGAGAATCCAAACACTAGCTTTTCTCAATTGAACAAAAATAATGCAGTATTGCAACCAAATTAATTAAGGAAACTTTGTTGCTACCACAAAAATTAAAACTATATATAAATTATAGTTTTGGATGATGAAAAAATTAGAGTATAATTTTTAAAAAACAATATTAGAATATCGTAAAGAGCCCCACCTAAGCATGACATGTCATTCTTTGTAATTTTTAATTTTTTTTGAAAAAATAGTGTTTAACATATATATATATAAATACATATAAGGTGTTTTTAATAAGTGAATATTACACTCTAATTTAAAATAAACAACTTAAATTATTCAACTATTATGTATTTCAAAATCATACTTTTAAAATTTGAGTTATATAAAGATAAAAAAAAAATACATACATATGGTTTTGAACCTATAACATATCATGATAGCATTACTTGAATAATCAAATAAAAGTTTGTCAACGACATTGCAGAGGTATTATGCAATTGCCTAATTATTTTATTTCTAGAATATTTATTGTGTACATAATTATTTATATTTTCTTTTTCCATATATCTATATGTCAGATCTTTTTTTAACTCAATGAACTTAATTCGACTAAAACTAATTAGGAAATCAAGGTTCGAGTTTCTACACTATTTGAGGTCGCTGATCATAAAAAGGGGATGTCTGATAAGTCTTGCTACGGTCATCATTGATGAAGATATTTTTTCTCTTAGATAGTATTTTCAATTATTAATAGAGGTTAGTTTTATATTTAATATATTTTATTCATGACACCATCATTATGATCTTCTTTTTGGCTTTCTCATCTTCTATTCTATATGCCTTAGTATTTACGTGCTAAATAAAAAGTTAAAATTGTGGTTGTCACTCATATTTTTTTATCTATTCCTTTTGTCCCGCGTCTATTAAATAAGTATTACCCTCTACTTGCTTAAAGTATAATTCGGGTATTTTCCATATTAAAATTGTGTTAGTTATTATTAGTCATACCATTATTAGGATACTATTTAATAATATACTTCGCTATAATATTTAATTGCATATTAAAAAATATAATATTTATATATCACAATAACAAATCTAGAAATTAAAGTATAATGACAAATACTTTCTATATGTCTTTTAACTACAACAATGGGATGGGGCATGACTTTTTTTTAAATTTAAAAATTTAAAAATGGTAATTTAGCATAGAGAGGTTAGCTAGAATAGGAGATAAAAAGATCCTTAATAAAGTAAACGCGATTTTATGAGTCAATTTGAGTAATTTATGATGGTTTTATTAACATAAAGTCAAGCCGATGTTCTCAACTACAATTGCTTTTTTTTTTCTTACCGAAAGAGGAATGTTTCCAATAAATGAAACTACCTAAAGTGGTAATTGTTGCAATACAAGAATAATGTAAGTATATAAATACAATAGTGTTGAAAATTCACAATTCATAGCAACAAAAAATCAACAATGTTAACAAAAAAATTACAGAAAAATAAAATAAATAACAACCCGTACAACGCACGGGCTTCAAAACTATTAGTATCATATACAAAAATGAGAATAAGTTATTGAAAGAACCAATATAACATCATTTCTTTTTTTATTGCAATTTTCTACGATCATGATGAGAATATTCCCTATAACTTTTGCACAGCCTAAGGGGTTTTTCTCTATTCTCCATAGCTTCTTTCCTTTAATCTTCTTATCAGTTACCTTACTTTTACAAATACTAGGATTTAAAATAGGATTTTTGAACTGGAATAATATAAACTTTTGCCAGTTCTCTCGCAATAATACAAACTTTAGATTATTTTTTAATAATACAAATTTTAGGCGAAAATTCCTCCAATAGAACAAGTTTTAAGGCAACCAGTTAATCCTTTGCAAAATGTGTCTATTGACTTTTTTTTAATGAATTTCCTTCCCAAAAGTTGTTTACTCCTCAACGAAAAAAACAAAACCCCCCTAGATTTTCGAAATTCTCCTTCACCAACCTCTGTCACTCCGCCATTACTGAGTGCACCAACCTCGACATTGACATTTCAACACCTTTAGAAGGACAAAGACGACATCGTTTTGTGCAAGGTAAAATTTCAAGACCCTAAACTTTTAAATTCATTTTTGAAGATGAGTTTTTTTTTTGTGATTTATGCCTAAATTACGGATGTTGATGGGTTATTTTGATGGAATTGTTACTTAAAAGTAGGTAGGTTCATGAATTTGCTTCTAATTTGGTGGTAATTCAATTAAAGCAACAAAGTTTTGTTCATTACCCAAATTTGTTTCAATTAAAGAAATTAGGGTTTTTGTTTCGATTTTGTTAGATTTGGGGTTTCTATGTGGATGTTTCTTATGTTTGTTATTGATTTTCCTCATTGTCATGTATAATTGTAGGATGCCTTTTATGACTGCCAAATCTTTGCATGGTAGTGTTTTAGAAACCATGAGAAACGTGGTTTAGTTTATGAGGGAGGTAAGTCTAGGACTATGAGTGTAGAATCCGATGAGTTGTGTTGATTCAGGAAATTATGCAAGGATTAAGGGTCTTTTCTACTTGGTACCAGGACTAGGTTTAGTTAATGGTTTAAGGAGAGTTTATGCAGACAAAGAGGTGTTAAAGATGGCTGAAATTGATGTTAAGAGTAGGTGTGTTGAAGTTTTTTTGTACCACAGTGGCCTTTCACCAAAGATTCAACCCACTGACCCACTTGTTATTCCAAGGTGCTTTCAGTCTTTGCAAAGTGAGCCCAAAACCTCAATTGAAAAGCCTAAAAGCCCAGTTCAGAAATGGATACCCATAAGGAATACAAGATTTTCCTATTCTAAAATACCACCAACATAATCTTCCACATAAGCAAGCACCAAAATCAGTCATCCTTTAACTCCTCTCCTAAATTAAGCATAGAGACCCCTAAGCAAACTGAACCCTTTCAAACTCCCCCTCCCAAGCAAACTTCGCCTCCTATACAACCTTCACCTCCACCACCCCCACCACATCCTCAGCCATCATCACCACATACTAAAATCAAAAAATCAACTAGAACCAAGAAAACTGTAACACCCCCATAACCCCTCCTTATATAAACTAGGAGAAATTACGAGAGTGTTATGCCACGCATGATAATACGTAAGGCTAATTAGAAAATACAATGGAAGTCTTTTAAACTGGAAATACTTTAATACAACTGAAATAAGAAAGTATGTAAATGAGTTACAAACTCGGAAACTATCTCATAATAGTCCCATATTCAAAACAAGTCAAACCTTGACGCCAGTGGTCAAGTAAAGTCAAACTTAAAATTCAAAATAACTTTATTAAGGAAGTACTCGTGTAGTAAAACTCCCATCCGGATGCTTATGATTCTCATGCACCTCAAGAACTTGTACCTGAAACTTCTTCTCTAAACTCTGCTCGCCAAATGGGTCATTACAGGGTCGTTGAGGAAAAACAACAACCAAAGAAAATAAAGAAATACATACATCAGCAACGCTGAGTACATAACACTACTAAACTAATGCAATTAATAAGGCATGTGATCCTCAAACAACTTAGGATTTCTCTTCTTATGACACTACATGCGGCAAGCACATAACTGAACTTACTAAACACTTTCTTTTATTATTATTTGGCAATGAACGGGCACCGTCCTCCTCTTGGAATCATACGGGCTCCACACCTCTTACTGTAAGAGATTCCACGCCTCTTACTGTAAGAGATTCCACACCGCTTACTAATGTTCCATGAACTTTAAATAACTCGACTCGAGAATTTTACGCTTGTTAGTAATGAAAGAGGGTGAGAGTGAGCCTCTAGACTCAAAATCTTAGAGATAGAGAATACGAGTGACACCTAGTCCACTCGAAGATCTTGATAATTGGAATTCCAAAACTTTCTCGATAAATAAAAGCATTACCATCGTGAGGGTAAGCTATATGCAGGAGTGTAATTTCACACTAACTCCCCCCTTATGTTCAATACTCATGGGGGATACGTCCTAAGAGTTTTACTGCCAAAGCCTATTATGTGAGACACAATCACAGAAACAATTCATCTAGCAAATAAATTAATTTTTTTATTTTCTTTAACAAGTGAATGCAACAAACACCATAAACAACTCAATTATAAATTCTTTAAGATGACTCCTTGAGTTCTTTCTTACTTTCTTAAGGTTCCATGATCCCATAAATTGAGTCATTGCTCAATGACTCAACTACTTATGAGACCTTGCTCAATAACTTTAAAACTTGTGAGACCTTGCTCAACAAAATATATAACTTCTAATGAGACCTTGCTCAACTAAAATATATAACTTCTAATGAGACCTTGCTCAATAAAATATAACTTCTTGTGAGACCTTGCTCAATAAAATATATAACTTCTAATGAGACTTTGCTCAATAAAATATAACCTCTAGTGAGACCTTGCTCAATAAAATATTCTCATGCAAGCCATAGCTTCAAGAATAACTTTAAATAACTTTAAATCACATGTTTTTCAATTATAGGAATAACGCAAAAGTTCCATCCCTAACCTCCTTTCTAAGTTCTCAACATGTACTCAAATAATTATAAGGCATGAGCCTCTCCTTACTCCTCATGCTCAATAAATAAATCTTTAAAACCACTAAACTTAAAGGTCAAAGTGTATGTACCTTGATAACATACAAAAATCAACAATTAAAAGCTTCACTTGCTTCTACTATGCTTGAAACCTACCAAGAACAAAGTACTATCAATTATTACTTACCAACAACAATTCAAGGCTACTAACAAATAAAAATCAGCACTTTAAAAAAAAAATAAAGCTGATTTTTCCTTAAAAGGCTATAAAAACTATTTTTGGGTCATAACTTGAAAACCTTTACTAGTAGGCAAAACCCACTATAAACTAATAGTTGAAACCTCCTAAAAATTAATTATTTATCAACTTAAATACTATTGTAATTTAATTAATAAATAATAACTAAAAAATGTACAAGTGGTTCAAAAACCACAACCTAGAAACCTAAGCCAACCGGAACTAGCACGAGCACCGCCTACACCACCTTCGGCACGACAGTGGGTAGGGCGACACTCGTCGTGCCTAGTTGCTGCCACCACTGTCGGCAGGGCAGTTGGCCAGGCAGTGTTCGTTGAAGCTCAGCTGGCGCCCCACCACCGCGGTGGCCGAAAAATCGCAACGGGAGAGAGAGACTGAAGAAAGGAAACTAATTAGGGAGAAAATAATTAAAATCAGATGAAGATTTAAACCTTTTTGCATGCTTTCTTTTGATATTTGAAAGATCCACCTGCAACTATCAAAATAAAACTAGATTAGACGCTTGAATCTTGAAGAAATTACTTGAGGAAGAACACTAGGGTTTGAGAGAGAAAAACCATCTTACTCCTTCTTTTGAAAGGGTGGCTACTAGAATGATGGATAAACTAGGGTTTCCCCTTTTATAGGGATAGTCTTTTTGGTTAAAAGACTACAATACCCTTACTCATCAAATTACCACAATACATTTGATAATGAAATTGCCAAAATAGTCTTCTCACTAATATTACTAAAATACTTTCTTGAAAAGACTAATATACTTCTTCGTCAAAATTCTCAAATAATATTTTGGTTAAATGACCAAAATACCCTTTTTCTCTTAAATAATAAAATTAAATAGCTTTAATAATTCAAAAATGATTAAGACTATTTAATTAAATAACTTAAAAATATGGGGTATTACAAAAACACACATACAACCTTCACCACCCACACAACCTTCCCCACCCAAAAAACCCTCACCACCACCCAAACAGTCTTCACCACCATTCATTCAATACACTGTGCCCATTGACCCAAACTTTATTGATAGTTATGAATGGGAGGACCCAAGGCCACACATTCCAATCCATTTGAAAGATCTACATGGCCCTAACAATAATGATTTTAGTGATAAAAGTGACCCTAGTTATGTAGCTGATGATGGTGCAAGTAGTAGTGATGAGGAGGTGAGTGACCTAGAAAGTGAAGGTTTCTTGACTGAGCTAAAGGAGTTGAAGTTAAAGATTTTGTTTTTGAGAATCCTGAGTCTGATACTAGTGATGAAGAGTTCAGATTAACTAGGAATAGGGTTAGGGAGTGCAACAAGTTAAAAGAGTTGTAAGAACACGCAACATAAGGTCTTCTTGGTGCTCAATAAGTGAGCCAAGCCGCAAAACGTCCCCCACCCTTGAAAAAGGTAACACCAGTGAGTATAAAGAGAGTGGAGATGAAATACACACACACCCTGAGAGTGAAGAGGAGGGTGATTTGACTATTAGAAAAAGGAAGAGGGTGGGTGTAATCCTGGACTCAAACATTAACTTCTTAAAGTTTAAGTGGTGTAATGGGAAAAGATTCCCTGCAAGGGAGGCATTCAAAGACGTTGTAGCAAAGTGTGCTATATTACATGGTAGGAATGTGAAGATTAGTCACAGCAACAAGAACAAACAGCAACAAGAACAAACAGCAACAAATTGGGATTAGGTGCATATCTAGATGCCCTTTTTACTTGTATGCAGCTTAGGACACAAGGAGAGCCACACTAGTTGTTAGGAGAATTATAGCACATCATACCTGCCATAGAAACATGAAAAAGAACAAACAGCTTAAGAGTAGTTGGGTTGCTAAGCAGTTATTGGATGTTTTTAAGGCCAGACCCCACTGGCCAGCTAAGAAAATAGATGAAACTATAAGGAGGGCTTATAAAATTATGCTCAAAAGGGGTTTTACATACAAAGTGAAGTATGTTGCACATAAGCTTTTGCATGGGAGCATGAAAAATCATTATAGGAAGGTTATGCCATACTTGGAGGCTTTTAAAACATCTAATCCTGGTATAAGCCTGGAGTTGGTTATAATAATTAGTAAAGGGTTGCACCTATTTTTTAGAGGTTATTTACATGCTTTGAGGGGCTGCAAAAAGGGTTTATGAAGGGATGTAGAAAGGTAATATGTGTTGATGCATGTTTCCTTAAAACTTTCTTGGGTGGACAACTCTTATCAGTTGTGCGAGATTGATGGGCATGAGCAGATGTATCCCGGAGCATGGGTTATTGTAGAGACAGAGAATAATAAGTCATGGCAGTGGTTTTTGAGAACATTGAAGCTTGCCTACAACTTGGAGATGGTGAAGGAGTTGCCATCATTTCTAATGAACATCAGGTATCCTAAACCAATCCTTTTTACTTGTTTTTTTTTTCCATTTTGTTCATTTTATTTGTGTGGTTATTGTGTATACTCAATGTCTGTTCTACTCAGACATTGTGCCAAGCATATATTTTCCCTACGGCACAAGTCTTTCAAAGGTGATGAGTTCAAATTGCAATTTTAGAATATTGAAAAACCTTATAATCAAGCTTATTATAATGAGGGTCTTGAAGAATTGGGGGTAATAAGTGAAGATGCTGCAAATGCTTTCAAAGCATACAACCCTAAGTTATTCTGCAAGGCATTCATGGATTGTTCTATGAGGACTGATGCCATTACCAACAACATGGCAGACACCTTCAATGCAAGGACAAATCACTTGCACCTGTATGAAGTGGGAGATGAAGGGTGTGCCTTGCTCTCATGCCATTGCATACATATATTTTCAGCACGAGGAGGCTGAAGATTTTGTTGATCCTTGTTACATGAAGGATGTACATTTAGCAGCATATGCAGGTAAATTATTTCAACTTAGATTTTCTACTTCTGTATTTTTTACCTACTGTCTATGATCTCTAAGTCCTTTATTGTTAAATGTGCAGGTTCCATTCCACCATTATAAGGGGAAAGACATTGGCCAAGGGTGCCATGTGAAGTAGAATCCCCTCCTATTAAAATAGGGCCAGGTAGACCTAGAAAGAATAGGAGGAGGGACCCTGAGGAAGACCTTAAGAAGCCTGGGACCTTGAAGAGAACTGAATATGAGAGGACTTGCAGCCTATGCAAGGTCAAGGGCCACAATAAATGGAGGTGCTTAAATAAGGTGATATGGATGCAAAGGCATTGGTTAACCATGAGCCTATTGACTTGACCATGGAGACTTTAGGGTTCCAAAACAAAAACAAGAACCAAGTATTGGCTTGTGTGCTAACATGGAAGCTGGAGGAAGAGGAATCCTAATCCATTTAGGATTACTCATGGCGTGGGGAAAGGAAGTAAAGAGGACTCCTACTCTGATTAGGATTACTCCTAGCTTGCTACATAGAATCCTAGTAGAATTTGGATTGCTATGTTTATCTTTATTGTTTTATGTTTAAGTAGTTAAAAGATAGAGTTGTTAAAAAGATAAACATGTGACTTGTACATGTTATCTTTAGGAGTCTAATTAGAAGTCCAAAATAAAGTAGGAGTAGGATAACTTTCTTTATGTTTTCCTAGTTGAATTAGAATAGCTTGTACCCTATATATAGGGGCCGAATTTCTTCAATAAATAGACAGAGCTTTTAGAGTATTTTCTTCCTTCTTTAATTGTGTGCTTGTATGCTTGCAATTGAAAACCATTAATAACTTTTCAGGAGTGATTAGTTCTTAGTGTTAAACAACTTAATTTTAGGAGTGATTTTAAGGGTGTTTAGAGTCTTTATTCAAGGTTCAGGAGTGTTCTTGAATAAATTCATATCTTGGTTCGAGTTTCTAGGTACTTGTTCGAAATCTTGGAAGTCATAAACTTGATTATTAGCTTTCAAAGTTCAATAATCATATCATAAGGACACCATAACGGTGCCTAAGATTGCACCAAAAAACCTAGGGGAAGGCTTATGAAGGATGGCCAGCCACTACAAGCCAGAGCTCAACCTATTACATCATCATTAACTCATCACAATGCAACTGCACACCCCTCTCAGCTGGGCAAAGGAAGAAGAATGGTTAGAGGTAGAGTTAGCTCCAAGGAAGGTGGAAGAAGAGGCAGGGGAAAGGGAAAGGGAAGGGGGAAAGTCCCAATTGGTGTGGGGGTGTTGATTGGGGATGATGGTTCACCCATTTTCAATGTAAGTTATTGTGACTTTTGTTTTAGTTTCGACATTTGTTCAACTTGCACCTAACTTTTTCACCATTTTGTGCCGCCATCAAGATCAATCGCTTCAAGTATGCTTACTGACCAACACTTTCAAGCCTCACAGTCTAACCAATGCTCCAATCTTCATCAACTAACTCAGTGAATTAGGCCTATGTTTTTTGGTTAGGAACTGATTTTAGGTAGAGTTATTAGGGTTGTGGTTTTTTTAGGTACATTATGGTTATTAATTAGTTCCTCAGTTTATGACATGTGATCCAATTTGTATTGATGTATGGATAAGCATTTGACTCTCCTTAGGATCTTTTTTTGAACAGTTTTTATATGTGAAATTGCATGATGTTGTTGACTCCACTTTTTTTCATTTAATACCAAATGCGAAATATCAGATCATCTAATCATATCCAAAAAAAATTTCTTCATTTCACCAAATGCAAAATGACATGACAACAACTTGAAGGGTTCCAACAAATTTTTTTGTATTCTAACGACAAAGCATCAGATTTGTTACATCCACCAATAACAACCTTAAACTAACTTAATGTAATACAAGAAAATGGCAAAAACAAGCTATGAAACAAACAAAGTCAAGGTTAAGTTCTTCTCATTGTGTGACATTTTTCAGCACCTCAATACGCAGTTGTGAAAGCTCAAATTTCATCTCTTGCGCATCTTTTTCCAAGTTATCCTTTTTAAGCTGCAATTTTTTGATTTTTTCAGCCATTAAACTGTTTTCGTACTCCATCTCAGCTAAGATAGTCTCCTTCTCAAATACAGAAATCTAAGATCATCAACTCCACTCCCTTGATCATTAAACCACTTAAAAAAAATCACACTTAGTATCTTACAATTCAACAACAGTCAATTAGTCACAAAAAAACCCTTGATATCCCAAGTTTTGTAAAAAAACTGAATTAAAACAAAATTAAATGCTCATAGGCCATAAAGGGCAGCCATAAAACTTTTGTCCAATATTTGCGCCATGCTTGATAGTACGAACAACAGGTTCTCTTCCACAAGAAGATTTCGTGGAACCATTCAAATTTCCCCTTGAATCAGAGGGACCCACTGACATTTGTCTTCTCGCAGCCATTTATGCTTTACGTTCTAAAATTGCAATTGGGATTTTATTTTTGAGGACAAAATTTAGAAAATCATTGGAAGAATTTGAGGGAGGAAGAAGAAAAAAATGGCGGGTGAAGAAAAAAAATGGAGGAAGAAGAAACCAGAAGAAAGAAAGAAGAAGACTAGGGAAATAACCAAAAACAAAGAGCTAAAAATTAATGTTATAATGTCCCTCCAATGATAAGTGCCATATCATCAGCTTACCTGCAACAACAAGTTCATAACCGGTCATGACCTATCGGAGGAATTTTGTCCTAAAGTTTGTATTATTAAAAAATAATTTAAAGTTTGTATTATTGCGAGAGAACGGGCAAAAGTTTGTATTATTCCAGTTAAAAAATCGTTTAAAATACGAGTATCGGTAGAATTATGACAGCCAAGAACAGACTCAATTTAAAATAGAACTCTAACCACAAATGTTAAACCTTCTTCTTCTACGTATCCATAACAAACAAATCTTCTATTATACTACCAAATGAATCAAAAAAGGCATGCTCATAGGTTCTAGTCGTATCTTAATGTAACTGAGACGCAACCTCTTTCATCCTTTCTCTTTGAAAATCCACAGCATGTGCTTGCATGGAATGCCATCCCTAAAAAATAAAATGTTAAAACATATAAATGATAAGGTTGAAGATAAAAATGAAAGAATTCCAGTAAAAAAAATGACGATCACAAAAATGAGACAGATCAGCATAATAATGGTACTTGAAAACATAAAAATGATAATGTTCTAATAAGAAATAAGGCATCAACATTAAAATGACAGACCTTAAAATATAAATAAAACAAGTTCAGATTAACATGATGGTTATAACAAAATATAATTTTAAAAAATTTAAATGTAAGAAAAGAAATTAAAAGAATGAAAAACCAAAAAAAAAATGAAAAAAATATTGACAAAAATGACAAAAATACCTACAAGAATGATAAAATGTATAACATGTACATAGATTGCCTAGCCATAAAACTCTGTATCCAGAACAGAAAATATCTTAATATCTCGAGCAACACCAAAACTTGCCATGCGACATCTAAAACAAGTAGTAATCAACTCTTCCAATAAATCATTAAAGACCTCAGGGGTATACTCTTGCATTGCATGCCTCTCCAATTTAAGTGGGGTCTTCACCTGTCTCTGACTATTCTTAGCAACAATTACACGTTGTTGCTGATTGTATCTTTGAGCATCCATGGCACTTTCATACCTCATCCAAAACTCACTCAGTGTAATGTAAGGATTGGTAAAGTTACTAAAGAAATTAATTTCACTCTCAGACCTTGAAGTCAGTCGTAGAACACCTGTAATCGCCCATGTGATACGTATCGACTTATTCAAAATTTCACAACGGGAATAACTAAATAACTTTCAAAACCTAAATCACTTAGTCAACCATAAAATCAACTCCAAAACCAAAACATAGTGAAACCAACTTAAAAGTCAGCCACAAAATACTAAACTAAAATTATTTAAATTATAAAAGATGGTCTAAACACAAGCTCTCCATTGTTCCCATACACCCAACGATGCATCATCTTCAAACCTGAAATGATTGATACTTTATTGATCCTATATAGCTCACAAAATGGGTCATTACAGGATCAATAAGGCACAACTATGATCCACACACCGAATAGCACATAATCAGCGAAGTTGACTACTACAAAGTAATTAAATAAAATATAAAACCTAACAGGATACTAATAAACATTAAATCAGAGATAAATAATAATATAACAAAATAACAGACTCATTATAATGAATTTGACGGCGGTTGTTGCTGGCCGGTGGTGGTCATCACAGTTGAAGTATTAGCTTGATTAGAAGATGAAGACACTGATACAAGGGAAAACATCTTATAAAAAATTGAACAATAGATATAAAAAGGAAAAACTTAAATTATAGAAAATTATAATAGTACTTGAAAACAATTCATTTTCCAAAACAAATGAATCAACATATATCAAAGAAGAAGCATTTGAAGTTTTATTAGAAGCCATTAGTTGATAAACAATCAAATCCACACTAGGTTAAATTAGACTTATAAAAGAAGTTTGAAAAAGGGAGAGAGAAGGATGAAGGAAAACAATAAAAAGGAAACAAACATATTCGTACTGATCTAACGACTCAAAATCCCATGCCGCGCGATAAAAATAGGCCGCAATTAAGCACAACGCGCATGAGAACCTAGACTATATATACGTATTGATTAAGAGATAAGTATTTATTGAGCCAATATGAGAAGTGTCTTATCATTAGTAGGACACTCTTGGTCACTATAAATACCCAATGATCTGAGTCATTCAACTACGTTCACAAATATAACTATGCAGCACTTGAGAGCTATTGACTTTTGCTTTATTGGCTTAGACATTGGAGTGGTGTTTCTTGGATCAAACTTCGAGGTTAGTTTACATGTTTTTTTTGTAGGATCCAAACTGGCTTACTGACGTGGAGATACCGGTTCACCCCATAAAAATTATTCCATATCAGAACTGGTTTGAAGAAGTGAAAAGTAGAGAGAAATATAGGTGAGTGGGTGGGTCGTGTAAGGTCTGATTAGAGATAAAATTCAAAAAAAGAGATACATAAGTGATAAGAGATGAACTACTCAAATAGAAAATAGTGTAATTCAAACAACATCTTAGAAAGTAAATAATTTTTTAAAAAGATTATGATTTTTTATTTGAGATCAAATTAATACATTCAATTCGGCCTACCTAATATAAATATTTTAGAAAGGTCAGTGCTTGCTAATTGCTATAGAGCTGGACTAGATTAACATGCGCAAATTTTTATCCCGTAGGATTCTCCTCCTAACCATAATAATAAAAAAAAAAGAAGTTATACTCCATAACAGGATAAAACAAGTGTAGAGTAGTCATTGTGTTGTGCGAGTTGGCGAATTCCCAGGCCGCAATGCAAAGATACGGGCCACATGCGCAATAGAGACGAAACAAGACAATATGCGCCAGTCATCCTGGCTATGATATCATCGGATCCCATCCAACATGTATTGACGTTGTAGTAAACCTCTCGTAGTTTACGCTATCAGGTACTGTGATTCTCAGAGTTTAGCTTGTCTTTTACTTCCTTTTCTTTTCTTTCCTTTGTGTTCCCTCTCCTTCCCTCTTGGCCTGTTCTTTCATATAGATATTTTTTTTTTCTTTTCAATGTCTAAGGTTAAATTGGGATTGGGGCTATATAGGACCACTCTTAATCTAGAAGTAAAAACATTCGGACAAATATTCACTCTCGTAATTAGAAGTCAGCCGTAGAGAGTACTTAAGTAGATTGAAACTAATTTATGACACAACAATTTATTTATATGAGACAGTCCCATTTTCTTGAAAGTGTATTAGACGGTGCAAATAATCTAGTTTGTGTTTGTTTTAATTAATACAACCATCCACTTAATGTAGTAGCATGTATTGTTTTTTTTTTCCGATACAAGCTAATATTATTTACGAATTTAGTAGTTTAAAAGAAACAATGATTGTTAGCTGTTAAATTAAACCACTTGCTTGTGAAATTGTTCAGTTTGGTATCATTACTATCTTTCACTTTTTGGTTTTAAATTTTTCTTAAGTCATATGATATCCATTGCATAATGAATTAATCATACTTGAATTGATCTTTTTTTAATTGACAACAAAAATCCGAAAAAATCTTGTTTTTATTTTCATATTTTGTTCAATTTCTAGAAGACTATAAACAACAAAAATGACACGAGAAAACTTTGATTTGATGGGTTTTATTAAACTAACGCTACTACTTTTTGTGTAAAGAGAGCCATATTAAGGACAAATAATATAGATGATATATAATCCTATGTATTGGATACCACCTTTTAATATTTTGACCAATTAAACTTGTTAATATATATAACTAATTGTGCTACTTCACTTAGGATATGTTCTCTCCGGCATAAAACAACTGAACTGAACTGAACTAATTGCAACTGAACTGAACTGATTACAACTGAACTGAATTGAATGGAATTAAATTATAACTAATAGTAGTGATAATAATATAATATAATATTATTTAATTAATAATAAAGTTATAATACTAATTTATTAATAATGATAAGTTATTAAATAAATTAATAATTAACCGATTATGAAAACTAGTTAATGTTCGATAGTACTATTATTTTGCATAGTAATTCAACTATCAAAACGTGTATTTTTTTCCCATTTCAACAATGACAAGTATTATCGTTGTTATTATTAATACTATTATTGTTGTCATCTACTTCCTTTGTTTCACAATAAGTGAAACAAAGAGAAATGGCACACAGACGAAGGTGGGTAGAGAGAGAAAGTTTGAACCACCTTCTAATGACCTAATTAGATGTTTTAAGCAACAACACGTGGGGTGTTAATAAAAAAAATTACCCGCCTGTTTTGCCCACCAAAAAAGGAGGGAACCTTACCTTTTCCACCAAAATTTGATTTTTGGCAAACTTTTTGAAATTTTTTCACTTTTTCATTTAAAGGAGACTTGTGGGTCATTTCCCACCAATTCAAATTTATAGGTCTATGTAACCAATTTTTGAGGCTAAAAAATTTTCCATTTCACAATCTGTCCACATACACATAGCACACACTTACACCTGGATTTTTTTTTCTCAAAGTGAACACAGTCACTTGCACACACAGCACAAATGTCTTTTTCATTAAAATCAAATACAAGCACACACAACACTGTAACTACATTACTGCTATGGATGATAGTAGTTTAGAGCAGTTAGTTTTATCTAATGTAGTAGGGGAGACGTTTGACATTTCCGAAGAGGAACTGCTACAGCTTGAGACCCAACATGCACAGAATTCAGAAGGTGACATGGATGTTACTGAGCTTTTGGTTTCGGAGTCCTACATGCACTAAGGATTGATACATATTGATTAAGTATTCAAGAGCATTCAAGAGAGAAACAAGAACAAAGAAAGAGAACATAAGTGTTTGTTACAAACCGGTTCAATTTTATTGAACAACCACCAACTTTCACAAACCAAATACCACCAATCTAAGATCAAGTTATAACAATAAGCTTCTAACTTGCATCTACTTTGAGTTTCATTCACTAAATCAACGTTTAAGTGAAGGAATTAAGCAAAGATTTGATAAAGGCCAAACTGACCGGAACATTCAATAAGCACACAGCTTAATGTTTTGAGTATAACTCTCTCAATTTTGATTCAAATGACTTAATTCCAAAAGGATAGCAAAGCTAACATATTTGTTTACATTGTGTCCAAATTTCGGCTGATTTGGACTTCCCTAGCTATGCCAACTAAGCTAATAAAAAACATGAAACAACAATTACAAACTGTCCAGCACACCTTCTACAAACTAGCTTAGATTTCTATTGGAAGTTACAAAACAGTAAAACTACCAATAGGATACTAAAGTAAACATATTAAACTATTACTCCTCAAAAGCTTGTACAATTTGCAGAAGAAATGATGGTTGCCCAAAAGCTTCAAAGGGAAGCCTGCTGGGACGCTGGGGATGCTGGCAGCAGCATACCTTGGCTTGAAGCACTCTTCTCTCATTGGTTTTGCTTCCCTTGCCCATGTGGTCTTCATATGGCCTCATTCACTTCCCAAGGGCTTCAAATCAGTAGGTGGTGGCACCAAAATGCAGCAAAAATCATTCCTAAAACTAGCTTATACAATCGGATTACATGAGCTTATACTAGCTTAACTCTTAAAGCATGATTAACATAACTTAAACATGTACTTAGGCTACTAATCACTTACTAAACTTGATTACCAATACATAATGATGTTTAAGGTGTCATTAAGTATTACTAATCTTGCTTAAGTAGAGATTAACATAGGATTAGCCTAATCAAGTTGCTTAAGTAAGGTTTTAGAATAAACCGAGCTAGTTAGGCTTAGAAATTGAACCTCCTTTACCATGTTCTCCTTTTGATCATGTAGAAGAAGACCTTGGTTGCTTGAACTAGATGCTCCTGCATCAAGGATAATGCTGAGGTATGGTATTATTCTGAAACTGATGACATAGACACTGAAATGGAAGATGGAAATACTATTAATGAAATTAATTGCATCTTAGGTAAAAAACCTAATGTACCAAACAATATTAGGAGACAGTTCATTATTGACTTATTCACACAAGCAGACCCTGGCCTTTCTTTACCAAGAGGTTGTGTAAAGAGTGTTGTACTTAAGTATGCAATTAGTAGAATAACAGTATTCAGATTCTGTAAAGTAGCTAAGCAATAGAAACTTAGTGGGGCTGAGGTTAATGTAGCAAGCAAAAAGAGTGGCAAGTGTGGGAGGAAGTTTATCATCAAGGGGGATGAAGAACTCAGACAAATTTCATTGAAGCAAAGAATCACAATAATGTCCTTTGCTACAACTTTGGGAGTTAGCCCATCAACAATTTATAGGTTGATAAAGAGGGGAAGTTTGAGATGCCATACAAACTCAATAAAACCCAAATTGACTGATAAACACAAAACAACAAGACTGATGTTTGTTCTCTCACACATAATCCCAAGAACAATAACAGAAAAACCAAGATTTGATATGCTTTACAATATGATACACATAGATGAAAAATGGTGCTTCATGAGTAGGATAACACAGAGGTTCTACTTGTTGTCAGACGAGGAAGATCCATACAGAGCATGTCAGTGAAAACACTTCACAACAAAGATCATGTTTATGGGGGGTATTTCTAGATCAATTTTTGATGATAATGGAATAAATATTTATGATGGTAAATAGGAATATTCCCATTTATTGATGAAGTGGCAGCCCAAAGAAGAAGCAACAATAGAGAAAGGGGTACTTTAGAACTGAAAGCAAAGCAAAGTATCAGTAAGGAAACCATCAGGGACATGTTAATCGACACATTGTTGCCAGCAATAAGGACCAAGTGGCTAGCTTTTGGATACAAAACCATATGGATACAACAGGACAATGCAAGACTACACATAGCACCAACTGATCCAGAATGATTAGAAGCATCAAAACAGGATGGGTATGACATTCCAAGCCTACCCAATCACCAGATCTCAACATGCTAAACTTAGGGTTTTTTGCTGCCATTCAATATATACAACACCAAGCATTCCTAGAAAACTGTTGGTGAGTTAGTTCAAAGTGTGGTCGATGCATGTAACATGTATAAGCTCATGTTGATAAACTACACTTGGTTGCACCTAATGTATGTCATGGTAGAAATTTCGAAGGTCAAGGGAGGGAACAATTATAAACCCCCCCCCCCCAGAGGCAAGAAAAAGATGGACAGACTTGGTCATTTACCAACTTATGTAGAAGTTGCTGATGAGTTGTTAAATGACACAGTGAGTTTCCTAAATGAATCCATAGTAGATGGGGCCGACCCTATGTGGGATGGCATGGTCCTTAAACTAGAGGGATACGTAGTGGAGTGACAAATCAAGTATCCTCCAAAACAACATGAGAGGCAGTAGGGGGTTACAAATAAGGTCTTGTACAAATTTAATATCAGAAATGACCTCATTCATCATTGAGGAAATTATATCTCTCAGGCCAAAGTTATCAATCATACAACAAGACTCATAACACAATGTTAATTCCCTCTAATGTTGCCTCTACAAATGTATTCAAATGGTATACTGGGTGGCATATGATAAGTGTGTTTCAAACGTACTTTATGGACTCCTTTTAGCTCATTTTGATCCTCTTTCTCCCTTTTCTTCCCTCTTTATTCTCCCTTTCCCCTTCTATTTCATTCACTTGATCATACTTATCATAGTGATATTTTGCTAGATTTTTAGTCATTTTTGACCGAATTTCTAGTACATTTGCTTTCACCTTGTTTTGCCATGTTCTTGATATAGGTGAAACTACTAAGATGGCTACGATTTGTAAAGTTGGAAAAGGTAGCAATGAAAACAAAGCACACATTGATAAATGGTGCGTTTGCACCATTCCCCATGTCCGCTCGCACAAAGGAGCACATTGCACAATGAAATCTTGAACAAAGAACTTCAAATGGACATAACTTTCAAACCATAAATCGGATGAAGGTAATTCTAGTTGGAGGTGAAAGCTCGTTTCGATATCTTTCCAACGACTGGTCATAAGCTTGATTTGGATATAAAACGAAGAAGTTATGCTCGTTTTAAGTTGAACTGTCCAATTTGAGGCAGAAGGGTTAGGTGCGCCCGCACCTGTTTTTGGTGCGCCCGCACCTCATCTTGGTGCGCCCGCACCAGTCGTTTCCGGAAAATGGAGCTCATGGCTTCATTAAACGAGTTTTTGTTTTATTTCGAAGACTTACATTTTATTCTAACTTTTTACACAATATTTTAGGGTTTTGTATTAGAGAGAAAACACTTTAGTTTTCATTGGTAATTGAGATTAGTGATCATAGTTTGTGATTCCATGTATTAAGGTACTTTTCGTTCAATCTTAATTCAAAGTTTCAGTTTTTAATTCATTCTTTTGGGTTTGTTTTGTTCTTAGATTATTTTAGATCTTCATTCTCTTAGTCTATTAATTGCGATTTCATTAGTTTAATCATTACTTAATCATGTTTAGCCTTAGATTAGTCATAGATTTATTGTTTAATTGCTTTAACTCCATGATTAGTGAGTAGTTTCATAATCTAGGGTTAGGGTGAAAGTATGAATTAGGGTTTTAAATATGTTGTTATGTGATTGTGATGTTTAGAGAAGTTTATGCATTGATCTTGGTGTTTTGAAACCTTAGGATAGATATTGATCACATTTATACTTTGGTATTTTGATTTCAAAGTTCTTAATCGAATTTTGAACTCTTTTATCATCCCCAAGAATCAACTTAATTTCTAGCCAAGATATTGGGTAGAAATTAAGGGGATCCTTATTAGGGGTTTTCCAAACTTATTGAATCTCTTAATCAATTAACTAAAGACCATTCGAGAGAGGATTTAGTTGATTGATTAAGTGATTATCTTGAGGACCATTCGAGAGAGGACTCAAGTAATTTAGAGGGAAACTAAACCTTGCATAATCATCTCCCTACATCACAATCGCATTAGCATTCATTGGCTATTCTTATTCATACTAGTAACCATAACTCTAGTGTCTTTTATTTGATATTTAAACTTGTGTTATTTGCTCGTTCTGTGCTATTAGTTAGACTTAATCGATACCAAAAACTCATTCAAACCCCCTAATACCTTTCAATTAGGTAGTCAAAACTTGATAGACTTTAACCAATCCATGTTTCCCTGTGGATCGACCCTTGACTTGCCCTTACAATTCTCTTAGTGATTGCTTGTTAGGACTATAAATATTGTTTGGAAAGCGGTTCTTAGTGCCTTAACGACACACTAAAAACCTCTTATCAGCATACAAGCTAGGTCAAATAATATCAATCTTGTTTTAAGAGTATAATTATTTTCACATCATTGAAGACTAACCCTTTTTAAAATCATGCATGAACACCTAAACATGCTTACACCATTAAGATAGATAGACATGAACAGAGATGAACAAAAACAAAGAATCACAGCACTGTTATATAACATAAGGTTGAAATAAACACACAACATCACAACATAGGAACACCTAAACATTCTTACACCATTAAGATAGATAGACATGAACAGAGATGAACAAAAACAAAGAATTACAACACTGTTATTTAACATAAGGTTGAAATAAACACACAACATCACAACACATGAACACCTAAACATGCTTACACTATTAAGATAGATAGACATGAACAAAGATGAATAAAAACAAAGAATCACAGCATTGTTATTTACAAAAGGTTTAAATAAAGATACAACATCACAACACATGCACACCTAAACATGCTTACGCCATTAAGATAGACAACAATCCTAACCCACATGAACAACCCTTTTTCTTCATCCTCTTCCTAATACAGATACGTCACCCAAATGAGGTGGGATAACACATGAACAACACTTGACATGTGAGTATCTCACCCCATATTAGGACGTACATGTCTTAGATGGACAGTAACATGAAAGTAACATAGTTGAAAACTAGATTATACCATCAATCCTAACCCACATGCAAATTTAATCAGAAAAAATCATAAATAAGAACAAATCATAGAGAAAACAAAACGTTAAAGTTCATATTAATGATAAGTAAATAAACATTTCATATTAATGTTAAGTAAAAAAGAGTTCATCGTTGAGTCAAACAAATGAGTGACAAAAAAATAAAATCAAATTAAACATGCACAACATACATTGGTGCAAGATATATTCAATCCGTTTTCATTTTTTATCACTCATATTTAAGTCAATGTTCATCTGCCTAACAATTGTTTCAACAAAAAACAGAGAACAAAATAATATTATACCAGCAAGCCTAACCCACAAAAAAACTTCATCACAAAATAACATAAATATGAACAAATCACAAATAAAACAAAAATCATCTACCAGCAATCCTAACCCACACGCGAAATTCATCATAAATATGAACAAATCATAGAGAAAAGAACAAGATTCTACCAGCAATCCTAACCCACACGCAAAATTCAACACAAAAAATCCAAAAAATTAACAAATCATAGAGAAAACAACAAGATTCTACCAGCAATCCTAACCCACACGCAAAATTGAACACAATAAAACAAAAAATTAAACATATCACACAGAAAACAACAAGATTCTACCAGCAATCCTTACCCACACACAAAATTCACCACAAAATGAACAAAATTAAAAAATTAAAGTAAGACAAGTGTTTAGGAACATATCACCATAGATGGTTAGCATTATTTTTTTGGAGAACCCTTTTTTTAGGGTTTCCTGTTGATGAACTAGGTAGATCAACATCTTTGGAAGACTGATCTACAGCAGTCGCAACCCCCAAATGTACAGCAACATCATGAGTATCACCAAGGTCAACATGTTTAAGGGGACTTGAATAATAAAAGATGATTTTCTTCCTCACAAAAACCCTAGATCCAGAGGCTTCATATTTAGAAATAAAGTGAAGCTCTAGCGTTCTCAACTTTGAAATCGGCGTTTCCGACTTCCGGCATACATAAGTCAGGTTCAAAGAAGAATTATAAGAAGAATCGTTATGATATCGATCCAACTTATAAACCAAGACTCTTCTTCCGATCTGATATCATAGTCTCCAAAAAGCAACTTGCATTTATCATCACAGGCCATCGAAGATCTACAAAGAAGTGGTTTAAAAAAAACCCAATCGACAACTTTCAAAGAGGACCGAAGAAATTAAGGTTTCTATGAACAGTTGAGAGTGAATCACAAAGTTCTTCAGAGGAGAGAATTAGAGATTTTGATAAGGAGAAAGAGAGAAAGTAGATCAGTTAAGAGGAAGAGAGAAAGTAGATCAGTTGATAGGAAGAGAGATCGTGAGAGAAATGTTGAAATTAGGGTTCTTCAATTTCAGAGGAGAGAGAGAGAGAGAGAGAGAGAGAGAGAGAGGGGGGAAGAAGATCAGATGAAGAGGTTAATGAGTTAAAGGACAGTAGAAATTAAGGTTCTTGAATTATTAAGGAGAGAGAATGAGAGGAGTATGAGCAGATGAGGAAGAATCGAGAAACTGAGAGAAGATTCAAAGAAAATTTGATGGGGTAGGTGGGGTTGGGTTAAAAAAAGGGAGGGAAAGGTTAGGGGAATTAAATTGGGTTAGGTGAGTGGTTGAGTGATTAATGAGTGTGAGGTCAGTTGGTGGGGTAATTACATAATGGCATTATTATAATAAAATGAAAATTTTTTTGCGAAAAATAACTTGGTTTCACTTGTGAATATGCCATGAAAGGAAAGTGTTTCACTTATTGTGAAAAGGAGGAAGTATTAAAAAGTTTGTACTTTGAACAATGACAAATACTCCTTAGGCTTATTGCAATTGTACGTCTTAGGCTTAACTTATCATTTCAATATAATTAGTCGAATCATATAGAAAAAAAAGTATTAGCAAAATAATAATTAGCAATACTAAAATAATAACAATAATATTAAATGCAATAGTAATAGGAGTAATAAGAACAATAATAATATTATAATAATAATTGTAATCCTGATATTAATATTTATAATAGTAATAGTAATAGTAGTAGTAATAATAATAATGATAATAATAATTATTATCATTGTTTTATTATCAGAGAATTAAATGACTGAGCTGAACTGAACTTAATTGAACTGAACTGACTGCAACTGAAGTGAATTGAGCTTAATTTATTGCAACTGAACTGAACTGAATTGAAAATAAGATGGGGAGAACAGGCCCTTAGCATTTTTGTACTTTTAGTTTATGAAAAATCAAGTAAAAGTTTCTAGTGTTTCGCATTTGGTAAAAAGATGGTAAGTAATCTAACTTACCATACAAGTGAAGCGAAATCCATAATCAAGGTTGCCAGCAACACATATTTCCTTTTTTAGTTAAACAATATAAAAAGACTTATGATCAATGTTGTCAAAATCAGAAGGGTCTTCAGAATTAGATCGTAAAATCGAATCGTAAATTTTTAAGATTCAACGAATTTTCAACAATAACAGTCTATGATGAAACATGTACACTGTTTTCCTATTTTTCCAATGACAACACTAAAAATTCAATTTTAGTCGTACTGATAATCATATGACATGAGAAATTTTGTCGTTAAGGGAATAAAAGAGGTATAGAAAATACATGTTTCTAAGTTAAAAGCAAGTGAAATTATAATTTAATAAACATATTGCACCAAGAAGAACCAAAGAAATAGAGAAATGCAAGCGATATTTAAGGCAAATATGCCACAGCTAGTGCTTGCAACAAATGATATCTTATGGGCCTAGTCCATTTAGTCTAATATCCAGCAATAGACTTTAATAGAGGGGTAAATGCACAATCGTTAAAAACGCTGATGAATCATAATTTTACCGATTTTGTACGATTTTGTTTCCAATTCAATTGTGATTCTATGAACGATTCAAATCGTTTTGACCAAGTTAGATCGTAAATTTGTGCGATATTACAATTCTAATCGCGATTTTGATAACCTTGCTTATACTAAACTAAGGATTATATGGATTCTCCTAAAACATTCCTTTAACTTAGGCGAGGGAGAAGTACGCAGCGGGTTAAACGGTATCCCCCCCTCCCCTCTTCTCTTTTTTCTCTTTAAAACCCTAGCCTTCCCTACCCTGTCTTAATCAGTTAGGGGTTGCCATGTACGTTTTCATCCATGGTAAGCCTCTTTTTCTCTTTTAATTCCAGTTTTTAGTTATTTTTTTGTTTTGTTGGATAAAATAGTATCCCTTTATGATATTTTTTTAATCTCTGTTGTGGTGATCTCCTTCTCCCTTATGGGAGTTATGAGTATGGTTTTTTTTTGTTTTTAGGTAGGAAATTTGTCTCATTGCAGTAGTGGAAAAATGAAGAAGGGCTGCGCTGAAAAAGGCCTGTAGGGCTGCGCTTTTTGACAGCAACCCTTTCAGTAGCAGCCCTTCACTTTTTAAGTAGGGTTGCGCTAGAAAAGCGCAGCCCTTAAGCTAGAAGGGCTGCGCTAGTTAGGAAAAAGCGCAGCCCTTATAGCTTAGAAGGGCTGCGCTAGTTAGGAAAAAGCGCAGCCCTTCTGAGCGAGAGGGGCTGCGCTTTTTCCTAACTAGCGGAGCCCTTCCTACCAAAAAAAAAAAAAAATTTTTTTTTACTCATAATCTCACATTTTCTGAAATTAAACAGAAGAGAAACGAAACGAAAATACTAAACCCAAAACAAAAAAAAAAAGAACGAAACGAAAATGAAAAAAGGAACAAAAACTAATATACAGAAGAGAAGAAATTATAGATCTGGAAATACAAGAACATTAATCAAAACAAAGATGAAAATACAAGAACATTAATCAAAACAAAGAGAAGTATACAAGAACATTAATCAAAACAAAGAGAAGTATACAAGAACATTAATCAAAATAAACAAAGAGAAGTATACAAGAACATTAATCAAAATAAACAAAGAGAAGTATGCAAGAACATTAATCAAAATAAACAAAGAGAAGTATACAAGAACATTATAGATCTGAAAATACAAGAACATTATAGATCTGAAAATACAAGAACTACCTCCAAACATTAACCTAATAATGTTTAAATACATAAAACAAAATCCTAATACATAATTTAAGGGGAAAAAAATTCGAAAAAACTTAAAATGCCTATTTGGAGGCTTAAACGAACTCGGATGGCTTAGTGCAAATCATTTCAGGGTTTTTGTCGCAAACGTTTATGGGAGTTTTTGAGAGAGAAGAGAGAATGAGAGAGAAGAGAGGATGAGAGAGAGAAGGAGGAAAGGAATAATGAGGGACGTGAGAGAGGAGAGAGAATGAGGTATAATATATTTGACGAATCCCGCTTAATATTTGAAGCCCGCGAAGATGAATTTTTCAAATTTTTTTAAGAAGGGCTGCGCTTTTCTTCAAAAGCGCAACCCTCCTTAGTCAGAAGGGATGCGCCTTTTATAAAAGCGCAGCCCTTCTGAAGTAAGAAGGACTGTGCTTTTTCTAAAAGCGCAGCCCTACTAAGTGAAGGGTTGCGCTTTTATAAAAAAGCGCAGCCCTTCTGTTGTGTAGGGCTGCGCTTTTGTACAAAAGCGCAGCCCTTCCTCCGCAGCCCTTCCTTTTTTTTCCCCTAGTGTTGGTTGAAGCTTGGGACTCAACATGAAGGTATTGGGATCTCGGATACGGTAAACATGGATCAATCAAGAATGCACTTCTCAGACTATGAAGAATGATAGACTTCTTCATCAATAGCTGATTGATTTAGCAAATACAAGGGGGTTGCGCTGTATAGCTTGATCTGGTTCATTGTAGTTACTTCTAAAACGAATTTAATGTAACATTGTTTGATTATATCTTGTTTTTCTGTAATATATATTGTGAATGTCGTTGGGCCCTCAAATAATGAAACTTCTCTTTAATAAAAAAAACTTAGATGAGGAAGTGGTGGTAGCTCAGTGGAGTATCACCCCCAAATTTCAGGGCATTTGCTCAGGGTTCAATCATAATGCTAACAATATGTTAGGGCACTCACTTGTGATGGTGATGGGTCATTTAGACATGTTGTCTTTGAACTGTTTAGTCTTTTACCCAACCTTTGAATTGGTGTGCCCTACACGCCAATAGCATAGCAAGGTTGGTCTTTGTACCAATTATCTTCTCTAATAAAAAAAAAATAATTCCTTTTAACTTAAGCAGCATGTTCAAAAATTATTAAAAAAATTCTAAGATACGGTCCTTTAGAGTTGAATAATAAAGTAACTATATATCAGGGGTGTTCAAAAATATTCAATCCGAATTATCTGATCCGAAAACCCGCCGATCTGATCCGAAATTTCGGATATCCGTTCCGATTTTAAGATCTCCATTTCGGATTGGATACAGATCGAAATTTTTAAAATATGTCAACGGCCCAATCCGAAAATCTAGTGACCCGATCAGAAAACCTGGTGATCCAATCTGAAAAGTTCATATATTCGAAAATTTTGGATCGCATTTCCTCCGATCCGAAATTTTCAGATCGGATCCGATCCCATATCCGACATTCCGTAGTAACTATTAGTTTGTGTCTTTTCATTAAGATATCTCCATGTATCGAGTCAAATTTTCAATGACACTAAAGTTATGGCGGTGAATTTAAGGGTAGAATGCGATAATGCATGAGAGAATGTGAATGGGAGATAGAGATGGATACAAAGATAGAGATGGATACAAAAGTGGCTTCAAATTTTAGAGTGTCATGACATTAAAGAAAATGTATTGTTAAATAGAAATACAATACTTGAATATTTTGGTAAAAAAAGAAATTTATTAATCTCCAACTCCTAAATAATAAATTCATATGCCTTTTTTACATTGTCAATAACACATAGATTAATAAAACTTTAAAAAGTTAATATTTTGAAATTACACATTAAAAAACAATAGTACCAATTTCTCACAAAATAGTAGTAACAATAAGTTTTCTTTCATCATAAAAAATAAAGGTGATTAAAATTGATGAACATCAACTTTAAAACAACACCAAAATATCCACTATTTTTGTAATGAAAAAGAGTAGATAATTTTCTCCTAATTTCTTACTTCTAATAATAATTAGTTTATTTAAATAAACCTATCATAATATTTTATTAAAGGATTATTATGGCTTGAATACGAACCCTATCGGGCTATAAAGTCAATTACTAGTTACTAGGGAGAAGAGGAGAGGGGGGGAAAGAGGACGAGAAACAAGTTTATAATAAGAATCGTATCATGCATTAAATATTAAAGATTATATCCTCTCTCATCAAAGATTCTTGAATCTAAAATCAATTAAAACCTCATTCTTTAAACATCTTTATTGTTCGGATGTTGACTTCGAAGATACTATATGCCTTAAAAAATTATGGCAGTGGGATGAAGATGTTATGAAACGTATTAACGCTCCACATCCGAACCAAAGGTACCAAATGTGCTTCATGAATTAAGAAACCTAATGTGCCACGAGTTTCAACTACTTTGTAGTAACGATGAACATGGGTTCAGGACCCTAACTAAATCCTATTGGAGTGGATCAATTTTAGGGTTTGGGTCTAATTTTTTTTGAATTTTAAGGATCCCGGTCAAGGTGTGGTTCCAAGTGAACTTCATAAAGTTTGGGTGTGGGTCTGGGTTTGGGTCTTAATATTTTAGACCCAGATCCTAATACTCACCATACACTTGGACTCTTAACTTATAAAATATTCTTTTAGCCTTTTGTGTTTTGAGAAAAACCATCAAATTCATCCTAAATTTTAACTTTTGTCATTTGAACCCTAAATCCTACTACCCAAATCCTAGGCCCTATATATATCATAGGCACTATTGAAAGTCAATAAATATAAATAATATTAAAAAGGATAATTTGTCAAAAGGGACCTTAGAATTTTTTGTTTTTGCGAGAAGGGACCTTAATAAAAAAAGTTGGCATTTAAAGGCCAAACAACAAAAAATATTGTGACGAAGGACCTTACCACCGGTTTCCGATGTTGATCAATCTTTTCAGGCATTGACTTGCCTCAATTTCTAAATGACACTCCCTAACTTTATAACTGCACTCCATCTAAATACCAAAAACAGACCCAACTCCCTGTCACTTGAACTCCTTTATTTCTCCCTCTCTCTTTCTCTCTCCAAAATTTGAAAACCACCATTAATTGGTGTGCTGCTGAATATTGAAAGCCATCCAACTAATTAATTGCAACTGGTAAGTTCACTGTACTATCCTTTATTAAAGTTTTCATCTTTAATCTCTTCATTGCACTAACACAAAACTGTTCGAAAATGGGAAAAAGCAGAGCAAGAAGCAGCAGAGCAGCGCAAGAAGGAGGAAAAGCAGAGCAAAGCAGCGTAGCAGAGCAATGGTATTTGGGGTACAAAGAAGCAGATATAAGTAAGGGAAATTAAGAGGGAAAAATTTGTCAAAGTAGGGCAAAAAAAGAGGGAAAAATTAGAATAGGAGTGCCATTTAGAAATTGAGGCAAGTCAATGCCTAAAAAGATTGGTCAACGTCGGAAACCGGTGGTAAGGTCCTTCGTCACAATATTTTTTGTTGTTTGGCCTTTAAATGCCAACTTTTTTTTTAAGGTCCCTTCTTGCAAAAACAAAAAATTCTAAGGTCCCTTTTAACAAATTATCCTATTAAAAATTGGGCAAAAATAAAGAAAATAGGCTAGACCTTGGGCCCTATAAACCTTAAGGGTCTAGGTCTTGCTTTTCTAAACCTTTGGATTCAGAGTATGGGTCCAGCAAAAATTTTAGGTTCCAATTTTAGATTCTGAACGGACCCACCCTATACTATACATAGTATATACCCATGTCCATCCCTACTTCTTAGTTCTTGCGTTGACAAGGATTTGAGAATTTTCACAGTTGGATACTGTAGATTTTATATCTAGGGATATGCATGACCTAGGACCCAACCCTAACCTGATCTAATTTTTCAATTTTGGGGGGAATATCAATATTCCAAATCCATCTACACTTCACTTTTTTATTCTATGATGAAACATACATTGTTCTAATAGGGCAACCCGAGCCAAAATACCCCAAACAAGCACATCAGCTTTGGGACTAGAAGAAAGAAAAATAACGCAAACTTGCTCAATAAGAGTGTTAAAAGATAGATATCTAGCTTCATACGATCCCAACATCTGTAAGAAGTAATATAAACTATTACGTCAAGATGAAGAGTATTAGGCGGAGGTTTCGAAATTGAAAGAAGCATGTATTGGAAGAGCCAATAATCATACCAAAAAGGAAAAATTGATAATAGAGGTCTGAACTTTGGGTGATAATTTTTAAAAGGTCTGAACTATTGATTAACCTGTGTAGGTCCCAACTTTCGAGGGTCTTAACTTTTAGCGGGCTTTAGTGACTTAAAATTGGCTTAATAGGTCATCACTTGTAAAACTTGGGACACATCAGAAGGGTTAATTGAGGGAGAGATGTAGGAACTAGGTGAAATTTTTTTAAAAATCTTCAGTTTTAAGTCATCGAGGCCCGCTAAAAGTTAAGACCCCCTAAAGTTGGGACCTACACAGGTTAATCAATAGTTCAGACCTTTTAAAAATTATCACCCAAAGTTCAGACCTCTATTATCAATTTTTCCTACCAAAAATTAATGTCTTCTGCATTGCCAGTTTGCCATCAAAGACCTTGGCAGAATAAATTACGAAGGCTCATGAGATTCTTTTATTTCCAAGACGCAAGATTTGAGACCTTATAATTTATAAGATTCTTATGTTTAATATATATAATTTTTTCGAACAAGCTTAACCCATAAGTTTCATTTGAAGTTCTATATCATTGATGTCAGCTTTCAGGAACCAAAGCCCGCCATAAATTTAGGGCTTACAGATCCTATCCCAACCAAAGATATTAATTCTAGAGTTAAGAGAATCCTTATTCCAAAAAATAAAATCTTGTATGTTTTATCTACATTATGAAGAATACTCTTAGGAAAATAAAAACTTTCCATTTGGAAGTGGGCTTTAGTAGCAAAATTAGATTGAATAAGAACAGTTCTCCCTACTTGAGAAAGGGAGTTCGCTTTTCATTTAGAAAGTTGACTATTTAGTTCATAAAGAACCTTCCGAAAAGTTTTCTTTGTGACCTCTTGTGGTATCCTCCAAGACGACCCTTTGTCTCCATGCATCTTTATCTTATGTGGTGAACTGCTAGCTCGTCAATTTTTCTTAGCTAGCTCTCATCAGGATAAGCTCGTTGAAGTTTCAATTGGTAACTCTGGTGTCAGTATCATGCTTCTTAATTTTGCAGATGATTCCATGATTTTCGCTAAAGTTAATGATAAAAGTTGTTTTGCAATTAGCCCGATATTAGATAAGTATTGTTATATGTCGGGTACACTTGTTAATTATCATAAGTCAGCCTTTCAAGTATCTCCCAATGTTGCGGAAGAGAAAAGGCTAATTTTATTGGTATTTTAGGAATGAGTAAAGCCTAGAATATGGGGAGTACCTAGGATGTTCTGTTATTAGCTCGAGGACAAGGAACACCATTGACCAAGACAGAAAAACAGGGGGAGGAGATACAAAGTTTGATCAATTCGATCCATTATGCACTAAACCCAACTTTTTTCAAGCACCACAATAATAAAATTACATCCCAATCTATCATAAGCTTTCTCCATATCCAATTAAATAGAAATCCAACCATTCAGAACCGTCTTTTTCTTAAACGAGTGAAAAACTTCATGAATTACAATAATGTTATCTTGAATTAGCCTATCTTAAACAAAAGCCCTGTGGATAGGATGAATAATTTTACTCATTATTATTTCCAAACGGTTGGTACTAATCTTAGAAATAATTTTATAAATAGTGGAACACAAACTTATTGGCCTATAATGATTTTTGGCACATGTTGGGTCATCAATTGGGGATCAAACACTAGTACAGAAAAGATGATTTGCGTCAGATGTGGAACCCTCATTTGCATCGGTTCCGGGTCCGACGCTACAGGTCCCGTTGCAAAGAGCACAGAAGTGATCTGCGTCGGTTTGGTGTTCGATGCAAAAATATGAGTCATTTGTGTCGCATGTTAGATAACATGTGATGCAAATGGCTTTTTTTATACGTACAAAAAAGTCATTCGCATCACATGTAACAAATGACATTTTTTTTACGTATAAAAAACGTCATGCTATTTGTGTTGCATGTAAGGTTACATGCAACACAAATAGCTTTTTTATACATGAATATAAGGCATTTGCGTCGTATGTAACCTTACATGTGACGCAATTGGCATTTTTTTAACGTATAAAAAAGTCATTTGCTTCACATGTAAGGTTACATGCAACGCAAATAGCTTTACATAAAAAAAGCCATTTGTGTCACATATTAGGTAACATGCGAGGCAAATGAAAATTTTATGATAAAAATAATAGTTTTACACTACCAATAATAGTATTACTGGTGTAGTACTCTCTTAATAAGCCAATAATGAGTCCAGTCCGAAGATCAACACAAACACATACAAAATAGTTGTATGTAAATCAACTATTGAAGCTAATTAAGATAAAGTTGTGCGTTTGTACCTTATTATACAGTTACAGAATAATATGAGTCACCTCATGAACAATTGAAATACAAAATTAATAAAAACCAAATTAAATTTTGTTAAGTTTAGCATCAAAACAAAAGGAAATGAACGAGAAGGTCCAACATAACATCACAATAGAGTAAGTGAAGTGGGAAGTGGTAACTGAGAAATTTAAGCCTGAATGTTATGCTCGTCGAAGGCCATGTAACAAAAACACCAAAACATAGTTGACACAGACAAGCTACGAGGCATCCAACTACAGAAATCTATCTATATCATGAAGTAGATACACAAATTGAACCAAATTATTGGCATCAACTAAGTGACAAGTATCTCCCCATAGATGTAGCTTGAAAACATATACGAAAATCGCATAATCGAAAAAGAGCATTATCTTACACATCTTTTTTTCCACAGCAAGGATACCTCACTCACAAGTAGCAGAACCACAAGCAACACTTCAATATAACATGAAACGAAAATAAAACCCAAAAAGTAAACACATCAATCATCATAGCAAATCAGCAATTAAGATAATAGAGCTAGGGGTAAGCATTGCAAACCATAAGAAATTAGCACTAAACAACACTATAAAAAAAGCAAGTCAAAGTTCAAGCTTGAAATGCAAGCAAAAAATTATACCCTCAAACTTTTTAAACATAAGAAGCCTCTTAAAAAAACTGGGATGTACATCCTAAGGCTTCACATAAAGACAACCATCACCAATAATGAGCGTTCAAATTTCTAAGAACTAACACATCTAACCTTCGCTTTCCTAGTTGAAAACATTCTGATCAATGAACCATCCATCAACTTACTGATCTTTCTAGAGGATCTGTAGAAGTAGCGTTCATCGACGATGCAATTTGATTTGGCTAAGAAATCCAGTTCGACAAGCTGCAACTAACAGTCACGCCAGGAACTGCAAAGAGGTCACAACAAAATTAATTTTTCACTACTGAAATTATATCAATATATAATAATAAAGATAATACTTCATTAGACAAGTGATGGTTGATCACATATCCCAACAAGTAGCATCAACAAAACAAAAAAAAGCAAAACCCTATCAAGGACAAACTAAATAAACAATGTGGTCATATGACTCGTATCTAGTAAAATGTTGCCTTCAAAGATATTGCTCCGGCTTTAATTAAAAGCTACTTTTGGCTTTATCAACCAAGTTATATATCCAAGTGATCCCCGATTTTCCTTAATAACATTATCGAAATAGAAGAGGAAAAGATACTTGTTAATTGCTTCTTTAATATGCATGACTGACAGAATGTAGAAGAAGGAAGAAGATTTTGACATGTATTATTAATGTGAAACAATCTCCCTGTATATTAATAGGGAGGCACATATAAAAAGATAGGAGTACTTTCTAAAAGATAGGAATACAAGTTAGGGAAAATAATCCTAACAAATCATGCCTAGAATATCTCAACACCCCCCTCAAGTTGGAGCATGGGGAGCAAAAATGCCCAACTTGGACATCAGATTATCGAATTGAGACTTGCCAAGCGCCTTGGTGAAAATGTCGGCCAACTGAGCGAAAATAGGAACATAAGATGGAGAAATCAGTACATCTTTGATGGCATCCCGAACAAAATGACAATCAACTTCAATGTGCTTGATGCGTTCATGAAACACCAGATTGTTGGCAATATGAATAGCCGACTAACTGTCGCAGAAAAGAGCAATTGCCTGAGGATGCTGAACACCAAGACTCAAAAGAAGCCCCTTGAGCCACTTAAGCTCACAAGTAATAGCCATCATATCTCAATTATGACATTAGAATTATCTCTATCATCCAGTCACTGATCAAGACCGAAGGAGTAAAAAGATCAGTACTCTCACACAAATACCAATAATAGAACTTTCCCTCTCACATCGATCGCCATCAGAAAATACCATATCAAAAGATGACAATAAAAAAAAGACGACAAGCAGTGAAAATATTATAGTTGAAGCACTCACTTTTCGACATGCTTGAGCAAAATTGATTCTAGTATAAGAGAATGACCCCGATGTTCCTGCTACAGGTTTTGAAATGCATCGTTAAAGCACAGGTCTCGACGCAGATGACCAAAAAATGATTTGTGTCGTATGCGAAAACGACACAGATTAATTAGTTATTTGCATCGCACGTTGTATACGGTGCGACGCAGATGGCTCTCCCCAGCCCAACACAGAGCATCAGAGGGTAATGTGCGTCGCACATCGCCTAGGGTGCTACACAGATGAGTGATTTGCGTCGCACCTTGGGCTACGTACGACGCAAATTGCAATTTTTAAAAAAAAAATTAATTTTGTGAACTAGGAATGAGGTTGTTGCAAACGCAATAAAGATTTTGGTTTCTTCACAAAAATATCATAGATTTGTAATAATAAATTACAGAAAATAAAGAAAAAGAGAAAATTACATAAAAAAGAATACATAAATTACAGAAAATCAATTAAATAAAATTACAGAAAATCAAATTGTTTACAACTCCACAACAATTATATTTGTTCCATTTATTGCTTCAATTAAAAATTGTATACATATTTGCTTAAATCAAAATTAAATAATCAAACATCATCTCTATATTTGATCCTCCACGTCATCAGCTTCGGCATTTGATGAAGAATTCTCCTTCATTTTAGTTTCAGGTACTTCAGCACATCAAAGTATCAACGCAAGATCTAGGAGTGAACTGAAAAAAACTAAAAAAAACCCAGAATAAACAGATATACAAAATCTGTAAAAAAACCCCAAATTCAGACAAAGAAAAAATCGAAGCAAACCAACATCATAAAAACTCAAACAAAAGCCAAAAAAAATTCACTCACCAGATCTGGGAGTGAGATGAAAGAACGAAATCAAAATCAAAACTGACGAATCCATCACAAAATCAAAACCGACGAATCCATCAGATCCAGAAATACAAACCACAAGATCAAAACCGACGAATCGAATCAAATTAAAAGTGTGCCCTAAAAAATAAACGAAATAAAACGAGAAAAAATAAACTAAAAAACAAGGAAATACAATTGTAGTAATGAAGAAATCGTATTCTGAAGGATTAGATTTCGAAGAAACTAAAAAACGAGAAAAAAAGAGGGAGCGTACCTTGATGTTGACTAGATTTCAAAAACCGCCATTGAAGGATTCATTGAGAACGGCAAAACACCACGAAATTGTTGTTTGTTGTTCGTTTTTCGTAGTACAGGAGCGGCGCGACAGTTTTGTTGCTTTTAGGGTCTGAGGGTGAGGGTGAGGGTGAGAGAGAGAGAGAGGGTTTGAGAGTGAGAGAGATGGTGCGGCGGTATTGATGCTTTTAGGGTTTGAGGGTGAGAGAGAGAGATGGGGGGTTTGAGAGTGAGAGAGAAAGGCGATGTTCGCCGGAGAGAGAGAGAGAGAGAGATAGAGAGATGGAGAGAGTTTGAGTGTAAGAGAGAGACGCGAGAGGGAGAGAGAATGAGGCTAGAGTTTTTTTGGGTTTGAGGGTGATAGACGTGTTTAAGAGGCGCAAGGGGGGATTTTGGGCTGATCTGCGTCGGATGGGCCAAGGGGTCCGACGCAGATAAGCCTTTTGCAACACACTTTAGTAAAGTGCGACGCAGATATGGCTTAACGATGTGTGTCGGATAGGCTTCAATGTCCGACACACATGAGCTATATGCGTCACACATCGATAGTGTACGACTCATATAGCTCCTATCTGGTGCTTATGCAAGGATGTTTTGCGTCGCACTCTTAATAGCATGCGACGCAAATTATGTTTTTGCGTCGTTTTGCCTTTCATGCAACGCAAATGGAGCAACGCGAATCGTCCTTTCTCTACTAGTGGGTTTTTTCAGAAAAGTTTCATACTTCTAAATTGAGTAAAAAAACTCACATAGTGTTAATAAACTGTGTGAATGATTATCACCAAAGAACTAAATCAAAAGACACAATTCGCTGAAATTCAATTACTTCCACAATAAACGGCCAAAAGTCACATCCAAATCCATCATTATTGCGTAAACAATCAAAATATGGAAGAATTCGACATTTTTCTCACTAAATATATTGCTTACAACACAATTGACACTTTAATTTACAATAATTCAACCAAATCAACCACAAAATCATATAATCATCCACAAAATTCAAAATTTTACAACAAAAATACGAAGCAGAAAATTACCTATACGAAGATCTAGGTGTATAATTGATATCTTCACCTTTGAGTTATCCTTGTTCTCCATCTTCGTCAACCACAGACAACACTGAAAACCAGTGAACGAGAGGAGAGGGAGCGCCGGTGGTTGTGCTTCTCTGCAAAGAAAGGATAGGGAGCGGGAAACTTGCCGGACAGCAGCGAAAATGGAGCGAGAGTGTATTCGACGGAGAGCACCAGATTCGCCACCGATAGCTGCCGGAGAAGTCGACGGACATTAGTAGATTCGCCTGAGACGTGCCAGTGTTAGGGCCGACAGTAGAGGGTTCCACGAATTCGCATGAGAGAGAGAGGAGTGCGAGTGAGAGAGGGTTTAATGTTTAGTGGGGCTAGGGATCCCCAAAAACTGAACCAAAAACTGTTCAACGCACATGCTTGTATCCGAAGCTTTTGCGTCCTGGCCTGAGGGTCCGACGTATATGTGCGGATCTAAAAACCAAATGTGTGTCACATGTGCGTCGGCTATCAAAGACCATGCAACGCAAATGCTTATCCCATGCATTTGCTTAGGGGATTTGCATGAGATCTTAATAGTATCCGATGCAAATTGACAATTTGCGTAAGTTCTTAGAGGGTGCGACGCAATTAAGCGGACATAAATTGGAAATTTTATACTAGTGAAATCTAGAAAAGTATGATCTGATTCCTTTGAAATTTTTCGATAATGAAAAAAGGGCTTGAACACCCCGAGTGACAGAATTTCTTACCAAAGTCTAATATTTTTGGAAATAATGAGGAACACCATTGGGGCCTAGATATTTTCTAGGGCTAAATCAAAAGTAGCTATTTTTATTTCCTCATCACCTAGAACAAGGCTTATAAGAAAATTATTTCCTTCCTCTGAAATAACAGGAGAGATTATATTAAAGTCTTCTGATTCATTATGGTGGCATAAAGGGTTGGAAATAAACCTAGCATGAAATTCTTTCATGATTCCTCCGAAATAGATGAAGAAGTAGAGATAAGAACATGTTGATTTGCTGTCGTAAATTCCTTTAATTGATTTTTATTACGACGAATTGAAGCATACGCATGATAATAACTGGTGTTAGCATTTCCCTTTATTAAGTAATTTGTTTTACTCTTTTATTTTCATTATTCATGATGAAAAATAAGAAGCTTGTTTCTTTTAGAAAGAAAGGTTCTTGATTACGTTAAAGAATAAGATTATCTTCATTCAGAATTAACTCAGCTTGAATCGAGGCTAGTTTTTTTGTCTACTAAGCAACTTTGCCGGAATTTATTTTCAAATTCAGATTTACTCCAAAGTTTGTATTTTTCTTTTAAAAGTTCTACACTTTTTAACTAAACAAAACATATAAGAGCCATTAAATCTTTGACACTAAGTATTTTCACTAAATTATCATACTCCTTATGTAAGCACCACATCTTTTCAAAACGAAAGAGATGGGATTTAGAAGTGGTAGAAGGAAGATAATCCAAAGATATAATACAATGATCCGAACTAGTAAAATTGTGATGCTTAATCTTATCTTAGGGAAAATTAGCAATCCGCTGTAGACTAGCAACAGTTCTATCAAGGCGTTTTAACAAATTATTAGGGTCCGATTTTTTCCATTCAAGCAAATCGAGATCCAATAAAGGATAATTCAGACGAACAAGTTTAAGAGAATAGGTAATTCAAAGGTAATGATCTAGCTTAATTAAAAGGAGACCCTCCTAGCTTTTCTAATGACTTTGTAATTTCATTGAAATCACGAATAATTAGAAAAGGCAACCGCAAACTGTTAACATAAGTAATAAGTTCTTGAAATTCTGGCTTTTGAGCTTGACGAGCCAGAGCATAAATTAACAAACAAGACAACAAAAGAAAGGTTGAAATTGAGAAGAGAAATACAACAAGCCATACACCTAGTAGATTTATATAATATAGAGAGATTAAAATGATTTAGATTACAACATTTCCAAAATAGCCAAACTCCACACGCAAAAATATTGGGCTGGTATATAGTCGAATAAAGTGGAACCCACATTGAAGAGCACTAATATGAGTAGGAGGATCTTGGGATTATATTTCACATAATACCATAATTTTAACATTATAAGTTTATAACTAACACAAAAGTCTTTCACCTCTACCAAGTCATTTTTACTAATAAATCCACGGATATTCCGACATGCTAGCGACATAATAAAATATTAAGCATATAAAAAAAAACCATTTCATGCTGGAGGGCTTAAAAAGAATAGGTAATTCAAAGGTAATGATCTAGCTTAATTAAAAGGAGACCCTCCTAGCTTTTCTAATGACTTTGTAATTTCATTGAAATCACGAATAATTAGAAAAGGCAACCGCAAACTGTTAACATAAGTAATAAGTTCTTGAAATTCTGGCTTTTGAGCTTGACGAGCCAGAGCATAAATTAACAAACAAGACAACAAAAGAAAGGTTGAAATTGAGAAGAGAAATACAACAAGCCATACACCTAGTAGATTTATATAATATAGAGAGATTAAAATGATTTAGATTACAACATTTAAAATAGCCAAACTCCACACGCAAAAATATTGGGCTGGTATATAGTCGAATAAAGTGGAACCCACATTGAAGAGCACTAATATGAGTAGGAGGATCTTGGGATTATATTTCACATAATACCATAATTTTAACATTATAAGTTTATAACTAACACAAAAGTCTTTCACCTCTACCAAGTCATTTTTACTAATAAATCCACGGATATTCCGACATGCTAGCGACATAATAAAATATTAAGCATATAAAAAAAAACCATTTCATGCTGGAGGGCTTAAAAAGATTAATTTTTCTTCCTTTTCAGGGCAGAAGAGGCATCATCACTCTCCATGTCATCAACTCTCCTATTTGCTGAGCGTGATAGACAAAAGAGAACCACTAGGAAAGAAGGTATTCCATGGATATTCCAAGGCATTTTTACTAATGATTCCACGAATATTCCAACATGCTAGCGACATAATAAAATATTAAGCATATCAAAAAAATCATTTCATGTTGGGGGGCTTAAAATGATTAATTTCTCTTCCTTTTCAGGGCAGAAGAGGCATCATCACTCTCCATGTCATCAACTCTCCTCTTTGCTGAGCGTGATTGACAAAAGACGAGCCTCCATCTGATGGCAGTCCGACAGGAGAGAAATGAAAGCTTGGCCGACTAGCTACATCAAAAGATTCAATGAAGAATACTTAAAGTTTCAGACTTACAAAACGCAGTGGCGTTTGCCACCCTAATGTCTGGACTCCAACCCGGTCGGTTGAGATGGTCCTGGCAGAAAGCGAAGTAAATACATTCTCAGAGGCAATGACTAAGGCTCAA
Source organism: Beta vulgaris subsp. vulgaris (assembly GCF_026745355.1). Lineage (NCBI taxonomy): Eukaryota > Viridiplantae > Streptophyta > Magnoliopsida > Caryophyllales > Amaranthaceae > Beta > Beta vulgaris. Next base: position 26,795,954 of record NC_079209.1, read on the forward strand.
AGGTTCATTCAAGCGCCAGACATATGTCGCCACTCGGATGATCGAAGCAAGAAAAGAAAGGAAGAAGGAAACTATAAGGACCAGCCGAAACAACAAAAAACAGGAGGTCGGTCAGACAGGTTCAGAGACCATGGCCATGAACCCCGATTCAGCAAAAACAAAAGAAAGATCTACTTAGACATAAAAGACAAGTCCCTGCTCCCCTGCCCACCTCCCATCAGAACGTCCTTCGCTCTGAGAGATAAGAGTCAGTGGTGTGAGTACCAGAAAGGGTGTGAACACACCACCAAGGACTGTAGGGAGCTCAAGAAGTCCCTTGATAACCTAGCGGATGAAGACAAGTTGAACCGCTACCTCAAGCACACAAGCGAGGAGAAAGGCAAGCAGAAGGTGGACCAGTTGAATAGTGAGGACACCAAGGGATTTATTGGAGTGATAGCATGTGGCTATGCACAGGAGCCCTAACCGGTCGATCTTGCAAAGCCCACCTATAGTGTCGCAAATTGACGTCCAACAACCCCGACCAGACTGACCCGTAATGACCTTCGGGACATCCAGAAGGACACTACACACACCATGAAGATCCCCTGGTGATCGACTGTAAAAATGGCTAACACAAGAGTCAAAAGAGTGTTAGTGGATAGCGGATCATCAGTTGATATTATCACGCTGGAATGCCTTAAAAAGCTGATATACAGTGAACGGGAACTCACCCCCCTGAACCACACATAGACATCGGGGGAAACTCGGTACACCCACGGATCGATAAAACTACGAACGCCAAACAGTACGAATGTCCTCAAAAGGTTTAATTTATGCTATTAATATAAGGGTCCAATCTAAGTACAAAGCCCATTAAGCGAAGTTAACAGAGGTCAAAACAAAATCCACAAGAAGATCATCAGGATTATTAGGAGATGAAAGTCAAAGGCAATGAAAGAATATCAATCAAAAGATAATCAGAAGATAGTTCAACATGAAGACAAACATGCATTAGTGGGTAATTTATTCGACGCTAGAAAATAGTTAAGGTTAAATCAAATACGATTCAAACATTTTCCCTCCCAGCATGCATGGAAGTTACACGTTGTGATTCTCTATCAATAGAGAAACTATGATCAAGAAGAAGAGACGAACAATCCATCAAACTCTAGCATTTCTTAATTCTTTACCGTAGCTTATCACTAGCATAGCCCAACCCCACTTTTTGTTATAGTTTAATTCTTAGATTTAAATTAGGTATTCGGGCATGTTCAGGCACAATTAGGCAAGATCTCACTCCAACTAAAGAAGGGGACCATGGAGGTAACAACATTCGTGTCTTCTCTTGAATTTTCCAGCCTAGCTTATCCTTTGTGTGTTGTAAAATTCATCTCTAAGTTTGTGACATGTATGGAAATTTTGTGCTTTAAATAAAAGCTTTATTATTGTTTCCTCTATTTATTGTTTTTAGCCTAAAATTAATTTATGTTGTAGTTTGATCGTTTAAATTAAATTAAAACAGAGTATGTTACCAAGGTTTTATTTAATTAAGACTGGTGAACCCCATGGACTATGTCTTCCAAGGCATTCAATATCAAACTATTGAGTGTCCATTGACTTGTTTGCAAGGTCAACAAACTGATCGATTTTGCACCAACACCACTAAAAAAGAAAATTAACTAATCAAAGTGTTCTACCAATGACCCAAGGCAAGCAATGAACTAGCTCATTTTATTTTGTCACGTGTATTTTTGTGGAGTCTGAATCCTTTAGAGTTTTAGTGAAACTCTACAAGGTAGAGTTGTATCGGAACCATATATTTTAAAATCAAGGGTTCATATTGGTTCAAGGGAAATATTTATGGGTGGATTTTGACGAGATAAAATAGAGGGATTTTCGAAAGAGAATATATGAGCCATTGATTTTTTTTTTTTTATTCAATGGTTGGATATTGCTCAAATTATGCCTTGTAGAGTTATTTTACAACTCTAGAGGATCCAAAGACATTTTTCTGTAATTATTAGTAATATGATATGATATTGGATTTTTTTTCTAGTTAAAAATTTGTTTATTTTCAGTTAAAATAATGATAATACGCTGTCAATTATCTGTAAAAGCATCTTTTATATAGTTAGCAGATGGTAAGAGTTAAGACCTGTACTAATTGAACATGATTAATTAGAATGGAATCTGCAAATCGTTGCCCAAACGCAAAGGCCAAAAGACTCATTAGCGTAAAAGGAAATCCTTCACTCAAGCAAACACTTATTATTACCAAAAATTAGGGACAAAAGATGAGGCTCACTACAATTACGCCCCACCGAATATTTACAGATTAAGGAAAAATATAGCATCAACTTCCTAACCACACCACTTCCACTTGCCTCATCTTCATATTGTTGTTTTTAACATTTTTGGTGTCATAATCGTGAAAATGGTGGTGTGATGATTGTCTCGATTACTAAAGTGTATAAATAATTTAAATGACGTAAATCTCTTATATTTAATTTTAGTATTATATAGAGATCAAAAGAAGTACTTAATTAGTAGGAGCACATCACTTCCAACCATCACGATAAGGATTTAAAATTATGTGGACTGAATGCTCTAAAGTTACATTTAAGTGCTCATCATGATTTTAAATTGAGTGGACTGTGTGCTCTATATATCATCATTTACGCACTTAGCTTGCATTTACGGCAATTGCTTTTTCATATATATCATTATTACATGGTATGGGGATCAGGGTGATTTCTTTGTTTTTAACATGATTTCTTACGATTTCTTTGTTTTTTTAACATGATTTCTTACATTCTTTTACGGAGGGGGCTATTCACTATTGTCATTGTTCGAGTGGTCGGGGGACGTAGTAATAAGGTATGAAATATATAAAATTAAGTAATTGAATTGAGGCCTATTCTCTCCATCTTATTCTAGTTCAGTTCAATTCAGTTAAGTTCAGTTTGATTGTAATTAATTCAATTCAATTCAACTCCAATTATCATTTCTATTAGTTATAATATAATTCATTTCAGTTCAGTTGGAATCAGTTCGGTTCAATTTAGTTCAGTTCAATTCAGTTACTTTATGTCGAAGAGAACATGCCCTGAGTATGTGTGTTTTGCTTAATTTGACTTTGTCCATGCTTCTTACGGTATGAGATTACTAGCCTTATATACATGCGATGCGTGTGCTAATTTCAAAACTTATTATTCTATTGTATACTCCATTCGTAGTATAGTTATATATAATTACACTTAAAATGTGAAAGATTAATAGTTAGATAGATTTAAACATATTTGTTTGCTAATGGAAAAACTAAAAAAGATTGTGAGTGATTTTTAATATTATTTTTTGTGAATGAATTTTGAACAAAAATAATAGTCCTAATGAGTTGGTTTATTAAAGAGTACCAAAGGTAGTGCGTGTTTCAAACTTTTCAGGTACACGTCATGTATCCATTTAATTTTTTGATTGAAATATTTGATGCATATTATACCATTTTTAACTTGTTTAGAATGACAAGTTGAAATGAGAAAGAGTTCTTAAATTATTTTCTTTTGTAATTTTTTCATCCCATTAGATCATTAAGGGTAATTTAGAAAATCTAGAGGGGATAACATATTCCTCTCCCTTCTTTTATAGTATAATAGAAATTTGTTGTTTTTAATATTTAGTTAAGTGGAATTGATAAAATTTTGAATTAATCGGGCAATTCGTTGTGTAGTACTGATTCCGTGGTAAAGTGATATTTATTTCGTTTTTTTATAGATGTCACATAGAAAAAGTGAAAAGTTTTAAAGAAAGGTAGAGAGATAAAGTGGGGGACCATCACTTTTTGAATAAAAAAAACATTTGTTAGTGAAAAAGTATGAGTATTTTAAAGAAGAAAGTGGGGCACCACCAACTTTTTATTATTTTAAAAGATTTATGATGAAAAGTGATCCATTTATAATATGTAGTACTTCCTCCGTTCAATAATAAGTTAAACACTTCCTCTAAAAAAGTTCTCACGTAAAAGAGATGTGTTTCACTTATTATGGAATGGGGGAAGTATCTATTATGACATTCCTATTTAAGAAAAATGTCGTATCTATAAAACAAATAAAGGAAATATGATTTATGACAAAATAAAGACGGCACATTCATTTGGCTACATCCGAAGAAGGAAAATGATCATAGGGATGGAGGGAGTAAGATAAATTTTTGTCCCATTCTTCTAATGCAGTAATTCCGTAATTTCACATTGCGACCCACAATCTCTTCCATCCTGTTAAAGCCTTTCATTGCATCTCTTTGATAATGGAAGTTTATTTTTTCCATGGATATCCTAATTCTGGCCTACTTTTTTTTTTTCTTTTGATGATCTATCCGACTTATTATTAGGTCATCTTGTTTATAAAATAATGGAGCAAAAGAAATGCATGTCTTTAAAGATTCTTCTTTCTATGTTTATTTTTGTCTCTTTATAATTAGTTCTTTTTATTTTATATCAATTGGAAAATGACATTTATCTAACTAAAATATAGTCAAATAGACTTTATCAATTGTAATTCCCCTTATGGTATTTAGTTGCTCGCAACTTGCCATTTAGCATTCAATCATACAAAATACACGCAAAAAAATATTTCTTCTACCTTTAAAGCCCCTTCAATTCCTCTATTACTCTACTAGCATTGTCCAATGTGTACATAAGTCATGTCAATTAACAAAAGTAAAATTAGCTTGCAACAAAAATTGAACCAATGACCTTTTTCTTTTTGACACGACACAATTACCATATCAACCAACTTTTAATCATGTTTTAAGTATCTACATTATTATATTTGTATCATTTAAATATTGAGTTTTCGTTAATATATTTTTTAATGAAAATGAAAAAAAATACATATAAAATTCGAAAAATAATACGAACCCAGGGCAACGCCCAAGTCAAATACTAATCAACATGTGAAAATGTGTTTGTTTGCAACCTTATATTTTCAAGACTTTGGAAGAGCTTGTCATCTTCGTGGCTACCATAGACGATTTATAATAGAGTTTTTTCCCTCCCTTAAGGAGGAAGAATCCATAAAAGAATCTTCTTTTCTTTTTCTTATATGAAAGGGTTGATAGTGTTTAGTTGATTTCTGGATTATATATATTTTCATGAATTTCGAGACAGAGGTAGTAGTTAAGTGAAGTACCATCCCAAATTTTAAGACATTGTCGAGGGTTCGAATACTCATTCCAACAAATATGTTAGGGTATTTACTTCTAGCATGTTTATCCTTGTATCCAACCTATAAATTGGTGTGACCTAACAGGGGTAGTATTCGTACAAATATCTTTCTTACTATAAAAAAAAGAACGAACTATCATCATCATCATCAAGATTGAATTTCTTTGTATATGACTTTGCTTGGATGTTACTGATAGAGTATAAATCTATTCCTGGGGCCTCAACCATCAGCTTAAGCTTTTGGTTGAGTTGGTCCTTTGACATGGTATCAAGAGCCAGCGTGACAAAAAGGTCACGGGTTCGAATCTCCTCCACCCCTCCTTTCTCAGTGGAATATTTAGTGCCAGGTATGAGGGAGACCTGTGCTGCATCCACACTTCAAGCCCAAAGGGCTCTTGCGTGAGGGGGCGTGATAGAGTATAGATCTATTCCTGGGCCTCAACCATCAGCTTAAGCTTTTGGTTGAGTTGGTCCTTTGACAGTTACCATAACGTTGGATGGAGCATTTGATATACTTGGGGTCTATTTATAATAAAGAGATATTATTTTTTCTGAAACCATTTATAATTAATACACTAGGTTTTTTGCCCGGACGATTTCCCGGGTCAGTTACAATAAATAAATATGTTGTTATTTTTTCTTATTTCATAATTTATTTTGCTACTTTTTGTATTTTTTGTTCATTTAGAATAAATTGAAAAATTCACATCACGCGTGATAAGTAAAAAATATTTGAAAGCTTTGAGTTTGAAAACAATACCTAAAAAGTGATTGTGATAAGGGAAAATAACATCAATATTCTCTTTTAAGTTACGTAATAAGATTGTTAAAGATGTAGTCGCTCTGTTTCTTTTTTTTTTGCTACATTTTCCTTAAATGATTGTTTCTTTTTTATTACTATATTTTTTTATTTAGGGTACTTGGCCCACCATAAAGTAATACTTTTATATTTGTTCTTCTCTTTTTCCACCCAAAAATACTACCTTTTCACTTTTTTTATTATTTTACATTAAATGGATCAAAAAGTATATTGCATTTATTATTGTGCATACAACAATGTAACAATAAAAAAACGAATGGAGTATATACTTCTTCTGTTTTTTTAGTTAATTACAATTATTACGAGACTTTATCATTTTTTATTTGAAACATTGAACAACAAAGTCATAGTGTGTTGATGGTTAAGCTCTTACTTTTCATTTCAAAGGTCAAGTGTTTGATACCTTGCACTTACATTTTTTTTTTTAAGTGAGGAGTACACATGAACATAAAGCATTTACATTAGAAATTGGAGGAGAGCGCCACGTGGCACATAAACTTTCTTTCGCACGATTTTTAATATATTTGTATAGATATAATTTGCAAATAAAGAGATGTCATTGGTGGTAGAATGATTGCATTCCTAACTAAATAGTCAGGAAATTAGATCCTATTAATTAAACTATTCTTCTTGTAGATTGATATGCAAGTTGGCATATCATAAGTATGTGGCACCATGTCAGCATATGGAGTTTGATGACACATGGCAGACGTCGAGCGCTCATCACACATTCTAATAATTAAAACTAGTTTTTAAGCGCGGGTTATGCCCCGATAATGATATTTTTCATCTATTAATATTTTACTTGCTTTCAAATGATAACAGTAAATATGAATTGACTTAGTGGTTAAAACTTTAATATATGAGCTTGAAGTCACGGGATCAAATCTTATACAAAACATTTTCTTTTTTTATTGTATGTGAATTACATGGATTAAGAAATCCTAATGCACAACGCCACGTGGCATTGTTCCTTGTTTAGGAACGTCTTTTAATATAATAGTACTAGTATTTTGGCCTAGGCGATGTTCCGGGTTATTTACAATTATCAAATATATTATTATTCGTAAATTTCATAATTAATTCTATTAGCCTTTTGTAATATTCTGTTTCGTGGGAAATCGAAAAATGGATGTTGTGGTATCATAAGTTGTTCAAAAACAACTTCTAAGGAATTGAGGATAAAAATAGCAATTTTAATGGAATTTGGGTAAGAAAATGTTATTACTTAATAAACAGATTAAAGATCAAAAGGCTAGTCTACATGTTTTTATAATTACATGTAATTACAAGACTTTATTATATTTTATTTTGAAATATTATGCATTGAAATTGTATTAGATTAGTATTTAAACTCTCACACTTCTTTCTGAATATTATGTGTTCGAATTCTAGTATACATATTGTTAATATTTTTTATTGAGATTATAAATATGTGTATTAGAAGTTTTAGAATAGTGCCACATGGCACCGTTCCTTTAATAGAAACGCCTATTAATATATTTGTATAAATAGATAGATAATATTTAGGTCCTCTCATAAAATAGGAAAAATGGAACTAATAATTCCACTTAATTTGCCACTTCTTCTGAAAACAATCCCACCTCTTCGAAATCTGGAAACAATCGCATCTCATACCACCATCTTCTTAAAACATGCCTTTTTCCAGGTAAACCTGAAGAAAAGGTAAACCCTTTTCTTTTCCCTCCCTTTTCTCACTTAACTCTTTCTTCTTCCTCGACTTAACACCATTACTCCTTAAACTTAAAATTTCGGAAAAAAAATTATGTGAGAAAACTCAGAATTACATACTTAATTTCGTTGAAGGTGGAAGCTTTAGAATTGCTTAATTTTAGGTGAGTTCGTGAGCCCTAAATCTATGAATTCGTTAAACTGAGTAAATTGCTATTTCAATTCCTGAACCCTAATTTGCTTCAAATCCCCTTTTTGATTTCAGATTATTATGGAAAGTGTTAGTCTGAAATTTTGTCACAGTGGTCATTTAAGAAACGGAAAAAGGATGTGTGGGTGTATATGGGAGGTATGTGTAGGACATTTGCAGTTGACCCAGATGAATTGTGCTGGTTTTATCTAAAAGAATTAGAATGTGGTGTTTATACTGATTTGTACAAGATTTATTATTTAATGCCTGATCTTGATTTGTGTCTAGGCTGAGGAGTGTGTATGATGATAATGAAGTGAGAAACATTGGGTGAGCTTGTTTTGAAAAGTAAATGCATTTACTTGCATGTTGTTCATGATGGGAAAGAACTTGGCTTTATAACCCCATTCCAACCATCACAAACTGGATCTAAAGCCCAGCCCATGACTAGTCTAGTTGGAAAAAATATTAAGCCTGAAAGACCCAAAAAACTGACTCCAAGAAGGTGAGCAGGGTTAACCTAGGAATCTTGTTTGACGTCAGACAAGATGCCTCAACTGCCCAAAAGCACAAAACAATATTGTCCCTGCAAAGGCCCCCACTCCCACACCTGAAAAAAAAAAACCAAATCAGCATCTAAATCTTGCAGTAAACCTTGCAACCCTGCCCTTTCCACCCTTATTATCTCAAAAACCCCTAATGAAACAAAACAACACCAAAAAGACTCCACAAACAGACCTGAGGATAACTTTGTAAGATCTAGGGTTCCTAAGGATTATGACTTGGAATATAACAGACCTAACAACCCAATTCCCTTATGTAAGTTGTTGTATCATGCAGACTACGGTGGTGATGAGGGGGTGAGGACAATGAGTGTGAGTTAAGTGATGGGGGTGGAGAGCATAGTGACCCAGCTTTTGAGTTGGATGATGATAATTGGGACATAATGAAAATGTGTATGAGTATGAGGATTATGATTGGGTAGATGAGGATGGGGAACTTGATGAGGAAGAAGATTTGGAGCATTTGAGAGAACATGCATGTGGTTCATGATGGGCTTGATACAAGCAAGTGATAATGAACAGAGTGTGGCTAGGGATAGAGTAAATTGTTTTAGTTGTGGTATTATAGAACTTGCACATAAATTGCAAGTAGAGGCTGCTTAGGGGAAACTTGCTGCACAAAGGAGGGAAGAAGGGTCAACTTTAGATGTTAGGCAGGAAGGAAAAAAAAATTTCTGAGTATGAGGAGTATGAGGAAGAAATACATACACATACACCAAGTGATGAGGATGAAACTTTAGCACGGAGAAGAGCCAAAAGAGGGTTGTTAGTAGAAAGGGAAACTGATTTTGCTAAGTTCCAATGGGAAGTACACTAGTGTAAAAAATTCTATCCGATGCGAATCGGGCTTACTAATTCGATTTTGGTCCGCATCGAATGGGCTTGCAGCAGATCCAAAATATTTAGTGAATCTAGTCCAAAACCGGATTAGTAAAATATTTACTGATACGGTTTCCATCAAAATCGGATCAGTTAAGTATACTTTTTTATTTAAAAAAAATTAGATCAGACTAACTAATCCGGTTTCCAGCAAGAACTCGATCAATTAGTACAAAATTTAAAATAACAAAAAAAATTGTAGAAGTAAGCAACAGCACCTGATGCCAGCTGCCTCTAGCTCCACAAGTTAGCCATATTGTAATTCAAGAAATAATTCATAAAATATACATAATAAAATTTTGAACACTATGAGCATAGCAAGCAGAACATAAGATTACAAAAAGAATGATTGGACATGAAATCTTTGATTAAAACGAAAATGAGGAGCCTAAGAAAGACGTTCAGCTTCTAAAGCTTGGCTAAATGAAGATTGCAGAGCTTCAGCGACAACATCAACTTCGTTCTCAGGCACAGAGAAGCACACATAATGTCCAAATTCCAAGTATGTAAAGCTTCGGGAGCTTTGTAACGTCTGAATTAGAAAAGGTAATACTGACACACCATATAAGCGAGTACAAAAATTGAGATGAACTATTATTCACAAAGAAATATAAATGAGTATAGTAGTACCTTCTTTTCGACATAATATCAACTTTAGTGCATTAACATGAGCCGGGGTGAAAATTGAGAATAGGTAGATGTGCCTAGGTAGAGCAGCCATTCTGCGACAAGCATCATAGATATTTGTGCTGTCGGGAACTATTAGAGCCCTTGATAATCGCAATCGCTTCACTATTCGTTCTCAGGCATTGAGAAGCATACATAATGTCCAAATTCCAAGTATGTAAAGCTTCGGGAGCTTTTTAATGTCTGAAATAGAAAAGGAAATACTAACTCACCATATAAGCGAGTACAAAAATTGAGATGAACTATTATTCACAAAGAAATTTTAATGAATGCAGTAGTACCTTCTTTTTTGACATAATATCAACTTTAGTGCATTTACATGAGCCGGGGAGAAAATTGATTATAGGTAGATGTGCTTAGGTAAAGAAGCCATTCTGCGACAAGCATCATAGATATTTGTGCTGTCGGGAACTGTTAGAGCCCTTGACAGTCGCAATCACTTCACTATTCGTTCTCAGGCACAGCGGAGCACACATAATGTCCAAATTCCATGTAAAGCTTCAGGAGCTTTGTAACGTCTGAATTAGAAAAGGAAATACTGACATACACCATATAAGCAAGTACATAAATTGAGATGAACTATTATTCACAAAGAAATATAAATGAGTGTAGTAGTACCTTCTTTTTCGACATAATATCAACTTTAGTGCATTAACATGAGCCGGGGTGAAAATTGAGAATAGGTAGATGTGCTTAGGTAGAGCAACCATTCTGCGACAAGCATCATAGATATTTGTGCTGTCGGGAACTATTAGAGCCCTTGACAATCGCAATCGCTTCACTATTCGTTCTCAGGCATAGAGAAGCATACATAATGTCCAAATTCCAAGTATGTAAAGCTTCGGGAGCTTTGTAATGTCTGAAATAGAAAAGGAAATACTAACTCACCATATAAGCGAGTACAAAAATTGAGATGGACTATTATTCACAAAGAAATTTTAATGAATGCAGTAGTACCTTCTGTTTCGACATAATATCAACTTTAGTGCATTTACATGAGCCGGGGAGAAAATTGATTATAGGTAGATGTGCTTAGGTAAAGCAGCCATTCTGCGACAAGCATCATAGATATTTGTGCTGTCGGGAACTGTTAGAGCGCTTGACAGTCGCAATCACTTCACTATTCGTTCTCAGGCACAGCGGAGCACACATAATGTCCAAATTCCAAGTATGTAAAGCTTCGAGAGCTTTGTAACGTCTGAAATAGAAAAGGAAATACTGACTCACCATATAAGCAAGTACAAAAATTGAGACGAACTATTATTCACAAAGAAATATAAATGAGTATAGTAGTACCTTCTTTTTCGACATAATATCAACTTTAGTGAATTAACATGAGCCAAGGTGAAAATTGAGTACAGGTAGATGTGCTTAGGTAGAGCAGCCATTCTGCAACAAGTATCATAGATATTTGTGCTATTGAGAACTGTTAGAGCCCTTGACAGTCGCAATCGCTTCGCTATTCGTTCTCCAATCGATCCCCTGCATATAAAGAGTCGACAATGAGGACCAAATCCCAAAATGTGCTAATGTTTAAGCAATTCCAAGAAAGTGCTTGTTGCATTCAGAAACTTAATTCATCATGTGTCAACCTGGAATTTTCTTAGCAAAAGCTAGAACTCTAGAGCTTAAACAATTACATAACTAAATAATATTTATGAGAAACCATTGTGCATACATCATAAAATGCACATATTCTATGGCTACATGTATGCAAAATATAGAACATATGTAGATATTGACAAGTAACTGCAACAAATCCGATGAGGCAAAAGAGCAGAAAAAAAGGTTGATACAGTTAATTTACTTTCTGTTCCTTAGGAACTATAGAACAAGGGATGAACAGTTTTACAATGTAAATAGAGTAAAGTTCAGCTTCAGCATTTTTCTTGCTAACACAAAATCCTTTCAAGCATAAACAAAACACACTATCCAGATTCCACAAGCATAAACAAGATACAATTCAGGATCTCACTTGAAAGGAAAATTCAATATCAATTAATTGAAGGATGATAGTGGAGTTCAACGTGAAAACAAAGCAAAGCACAAACAGACAACAGATATATCTAAATAACTTCTGATTTATTAACTTCTAGTTCATGTAATGCATACAGGTTTTGAGTAGTGACAATGGGTTGCAATAATTATGGAGAAAATGTTACAAACGTATATCAACAAACGGAAAAGGAAAAAAAACTCTTTGGACTAAGGTCCACGTCCGTGTCCAAATACATGCACATATCTAACTTCTCTTCTCTATCTTACTTTCATTCTAACTCTATCACAATTCACAACAAGTCAGCAACCGTGTATCATTGAAGGAGCTAGGTTAAGGGTCAAGTATCCATCTTGCAATAGAATCAAGGGTTGGCTTCTATGAGGTTGCTTTGTCCACTAATCGTGCATGAGAACTGAGAACTTGCCAGAAAAAATTTGGACCACTACTACAAGTAGTGCTTCTAACATATCTACAACTATTGATCCTATCATGTACTTAAGACTATGGTCCATAATAATAGATCAATATCACCGTATACTAGCCCATATAAAATCTCTGAGACAAACTACATTTGCTTTCCCACAATAATGTGAAGTTCACGCAACCTGAGACACAAGCTAACAAGTCTTCATGAGCAACAAGGTCCAACAACCATACATCATATAGCCATAGCACACATAGTTATCGGTGAGCATATATCAGCCTAACAAATAAGCAATATCAAAGTCTGCCACACAACAAATCACATGTAGCACACAAATTTTCACAATTACGATCACAAAATCGATCGATTAGGAAATTAAAATTCATGTTCAAGCAAATGATAGGTTTAACAAATTAACATAATTCTTACTGGTAGAATGAATTAGAGGAAGCAAACACAGAGATCAAAATTGGTGAGAAAGAATTAGTAATGGGAGTGAATGAATAAATTTGGAACCAATGTGATTTGATGAAAAATGGGCAGTAGATACTAGATAGACTCTGAAACCCTAAATGACAAACAAACGAAAACCATAACTCCAACATAAAAAATTATCTCAAACAACCAATCCAATCAAACAATTTGTAAATCAAATAACCAAATCCAAGTGAAAATCGCAATCTAGAAACACTAAAATTTATCATCATTAACCCCTCATTAAACATATAACTAGCAAATTCAACTTTTAAGAAGAAGAAAAAAAGTCCTCAAAGTGTCAACAAACCCAAACCATCCTAAATGGGAATTATAGGGCTATACTATCATATCATAAAAATCAATTCAAGTACCCTAATTCCATTCATTCGAAAAAATAAAAACATTGCAAAACTGAACATTCTTCAAATTTGAAGTACGAGTAATATTAATATATACTCTAAGAAATTAAGATCAAAAAATGCCTCCAACAAAGCAATTTAGCAAATTAATCAGTTCATGATTACTCAAACATAAAACATAAACCCTAGAATTTGATTCTCACACTACAAAAACTCACAAAGCAAGAAATTAGAGAAGAAGAGAGAAAATCGTACATAGTAAAATCGAGAAGGGAGAAATCTATGGCTGAAAACCTCGAGGGTGATGGAGCAATTCCATTCCTGCTTGACGTTGGTCCTTGTGGGTGGCAACAAGCCAAATGAACTGCGGAGTTGGATAATCGGTGAAGGTGGAGAAGATGGCAAGGGTGGTGGTTTCGTGTTGGGTGTGCGAAAATTCCGACCACTTCTCCCCACAACAATCTTCTCTTTCAATCTTCAACTTCAATCAGACCTCCACAATTGAAACAACAAAAAAAAAGCCGAAATCAAGACCTTAGGTTTTTGCTTTTTCCCAGCGAATGCTCATCGAAATTCGATTCTTTGAGAACAAAATTTGAAAAGGAAAGATAAATAAAAAAAAGTTTAATTAGGCAAAAGAAGATCGGAAATTAGACGAGAGAGAAAGAAAAATCTCGATGAATTAGGTGAAGTAACCCTAGATGGGAAGAGAGGAGGGAAGGGCCGGAATCAGATGAGTGGAGAGAGGGATGGGCTGGGTCATGCTTAAATACAATGTTTTGGGCCTTGTACTTTTGGCCCACTCAACTATCCGTGTTATCAATGAAACATATTTATTTCAAAACCATTAATGACCCGCATTTTGGGCTTTCTAAATTTGGGCCTTGTTATCTGATTTTGTTTGGAGAAAAAAAGATGATTAACTGATCCGGTCAAGTGAACCGGATCAGTTAACAGAAAACCGGAGCAGTTTCTATTACCTTATCCGGTTCACTAATATTTTCCAGCCACCTTTCCCTCTCTTTTTTTTTAATGATTTTCGGATGCGATTTTGTAAAAATTGAATTTGTTACTAAGTGATTTTCACTAGTGGTAGGACAGAGATTCACTTCCAGGGCAGATTCAAGCAAGTTATAGCTAATTTTGCCATATTTCAAGGGAGAAATTTATGTGTTGTTGCTGTAAATTTAAAATGGCATCAAAGAATTGGTCTCAAGTGTAATGAGGGGTACCTTTTTTGGACGTATGCTTCTTGGGATTTTAGGAGAGGGTCATTTGTGGTCAAGAGAGTGATGAATGAGCACACATGCCTTAGGAACATGGAGAAGAATAAACCACTCAAATCTACATGCTAGTTGGCTGATAAACTATTAGATGTATTCAAGGCCAGACCTCATTGGCCTGCTAAGGAAATAACATAAATTGTTAAGAGAGCATATAGATAGATAGTGAAGAAGGATTTTGCATATAAAGTCAAGTATTATGCTCACAATAAGTTGCATGGATCTATGAGAGATCATTATGGGAAGGTTGGGAGGTATCTTGAAGCAATAAAGAAGGCTTCTCCAAACAATGATGTGAATTTACTGACTTCCAGGAACAATAACAAAGGCCCCCTTATTTTTCAGAGATTGTATCTATGCTTTGATGGTGTTAGAAAGGGCTGGAAGTAAGGTTGTAGGAATATAACTGTGAATGTGGTGAGATAGCAATCATCAAAGTACCCATTGCATGGCCTGTGGTGGAAGGGGAAAATAATGATTTATGGGAAGTGGTGTCTTTTAAACCTAAAGAAGAGGTTGAGCCTTGGTGATGGTGTTAGATCTGTAATTGTGTCAGATGAACATCATGTATGCATTTATTGATCAGTTGCATTTAAATACTCCCTCCGTCCCAAAATATAGTTCCCATTTCTATTTTAGGTGTCCCAAAATATAGTTCTCATCTCCATATTTAGTTCTACATTTTTTCGTAATTAGTTTAGGAAAATCGTGTCCCGTCATTTATTTGCTTCTTGAATTCTGTTTTTTCCTTTGTTTATTCAACCAAAATGTTAAAATTAATTAATGCTCTTTCACCAATTATTCTCCATTCTCTCTCCTAAAATCATCTTTTCCCATACAACATTTATTTAAATAAATAAAAAATCTTCACTATCCCTCTAAGATTCTACTTGCATAAATTACCGTGAAAAAAAGGAAATAGGAACTATATTTTGGGACGGAGGGAGTACTTTTTATGTATTGTGGTTAGTAATTATTGCTTGAATTATGTAAATTTTGCAGTCCATTCTAAGGGGAGTGGCAGAGGTACTTCCAAGTGTTGAGCATAGGCATTGTGCAAGGCACATATTTACACACTGGCACAAGAATTTCAAAGGAGATGACTATATAAGTTTATGTTTTGGAACTGTGCTAAGGCATATAGTCGAACAGACTATAATGATGCTTTAGATGTGTTAGTAAAAGCTAATCCACTGCTTGCTGCTGAGGCATTCAAATCATATAACCCTAATGTCATCTACAGAGCATTCTTGAATACAGAGGTGCCTTCTGATGTTATTACATGCAATATGGCGGAGACATTCAATGGATACATAATCAATGCAAGGGCAAAGCACTAGATTTATATGTTGGAAGATATTAAGGCAGCCCTAATGAAGAGACTTGTTACAAAAAGGGAAGAAATTATGAAATGGACCACACCCTTACGCCTTAGGATACAAAAGAAATTGATGAAGGAGAAAGAGGAAGCTGCAAAATGTGATGTAATCCCATCTACACAAAGTTTTTTCCATGTTAGCTATTACTTGGACACTCTGACAGTTGATTTGAATGGTAAGGCTTGCACATGTAGAAAGTGGGATATGATTGGCCTCCCCTGTTGCCATGCTAATGTTGTAATCTCTTTATTCACAAAAATGTTGAAGACTTTGTTGATCCATCCTATAAAAAAGAAGCTTACGTCAAAGCTTATCACTAGTAGAATAAATGCTTATTGCTGCGGTCATTAAGTGGCCTATTGCGACGGTTTTCGCCGCGCAACAATTAAGGGGGTAGCAATATGTAATTAATATATTGCTGCGGTTTAAAACCGAAGCAATATTAGAACATATTGCTACGATTTTTTGGAAAAAACCGCAGCAATATTATTATTTTATATCAAAATATTATGGCATATTGTTGCGGTTTATAGAGAAAACCGCAGCGATATATTGTATGTAATAATAAAAAATACGCATATTGCTGCGGTTTCTTTCTAAAACCGCAGCAATAGACATTGGGCAGGTAAAATTTTTTATTTTTTATTTTACTTTTTCAAGGCCTAAATTTTTTGTGGTTATAATAACATTATTATAGTATGTTATATTAGCTACAACAATTCAATGTTATAAACACCCAATACAAAAAGAAACTAAAAAGCAGAAAAATATATTACAAATTCACTGTAATGAAATTATAATTACAAAATTAAACAGAAAAATATATTACAAATTCACTATAATTTAATTATAATTACAAAATTTAACAAAAAAGCAGAAAATGTATTACAAACAAAAATCTGAAAATCGAAAAAATAAATAAAAAAACATCATCACTGATAACGAAAAAAGACGAAAAGAAATTATTCTTTTTTGTATGGTATAGTGAACGAGGAGAAAAAACAAAAGAAATTCAGATCTAAAAAACGAAAAAAACTCGTCGACTAACAATCTGGAACGAACGGCAGAGTAGAGGAGGCGCGAACACTCTGGTCAAGGCCGGTGGACTTGGCGGCTTCGTCGCGTCGCTCCATTCGAAGGCTGACGGGAGCAGTCGAGGCTGGTGGACGACGAAGATCGCGTCACTCCGTTCGAAGGTTGACGGGAGTAGTGGAGTCTGGTGGAAACGCCGGTGAAGGTTGAGAGAGATGAGAGATGAGAGAGATGAGAGAAAAGATACGTTGAGAGAGAGAAGAGAGGTTGAGAGAGAGAGAGAAGAGAGGTTGAGAGAGAGAGAGAAGGTTGAGAGAGAGAGAGAGAGAGAAGGTTGAGAGGTTGAGAGAAGTGAGGAGAGGCGTGGAACAAAACCCTAATGAGAGAGGCGTGCTTTATATTTTTCAAAAATGATATTGTTGCGGTTTCTGGCAAGAACCGCAGCAATATATTAAAATATTATTTTTTTTAAATATTATTTTAATATATTGTTGCGGTTCTTGACAAAAACCGCAGCAATATGTCTGGTTAAATAGTCAAAAAAATTTCAAAAAAATTTCGGTTGATACCATATTGCTGCGATTTTAAGAAGAAACCGCAGCAATATCTTTATTTCATAATAATATTTATTTTTACGTGATATATTGCTGCGTATGGGTAAAACCTCAGCAATATCACCACAGCAATAATCAATTATTCTACTAGTGTATGCAAGTTATATCCCACCAATGGAGGGTGAAAGGCACTAGCCTAGAATTGAGTTTGATCTTGATCCACCACCATTAAAATTGGGTCCAGGAAGACCAAGGAAAAACAGAAGAAAAGACCCTTTTGAGGATCCCAAAAGGCCAGGAAAGCTCATTAACCATGGCATGGAGATGACTTGTAATTTGTGCAAGGGTAAATGCCACAACAAAACAAGTTGGCCCTCCTCTACAACTACTACAATCACATCACAAGAACCTCCTTCCAAGAAATCAAGAGGTAGGCCTAGAGCTACCCCTACCCCTACGTTACAAGAACAACAATCAATGCCACAGACCTCTTCCCATCACACAACTACTGCAGAACATCCTGGACTAGGAAGAGGGGGAAGAATGGTCACTAGAGATGGTGTTAGCACCAGGGTAAGGGGAGGAAGAGGTGGCAGGACTGGGGAGACAATTGTGAGGGGAGGAAGAATAGAGGCAAGGGTGAGGAAGCAAGCATAAGGGGAGAAAGAGGTGGCAGAAGGGGATCTAGGGGTGGGAGAGCTCAACCACCTCAAGGATATTTGGTATTTTAGTCACTGATGATGGAACTACTATGACAAATGTAAGTGTTTTAAGTTATCTTAGGTTAATTGTAGGATATACTTAGTGATTGTGTATGATATACTTAGTGTTTCAACCACCTCAAGCTGACTTTCTTGTGTAATGCAGGCACCAGGAAGCAGTGCTCCTCAAGATGTTACTTCCTTCATTAACACTTACTCTTTCAACTCCAATCAAGGATCAACAAGTCACAACTGTTAGCATGAGATTATACTCAATACATTGTGCTTTAACTTAGTAATTGGTAATAGTTTAGGTGATTGAACAATGTTAGTAACTTAAGTTTGTGTGCCTCAAAGATGTGAACAATGATATGTGTGTGTTGTTTTTTTATTATTATTGTAAGGTTGAATAATCACTTTTGTTGCTATGAATGACAAAAATCAACTGCTATTATGTCAATTATATCATGTTGTTGTTCTTATTGTAATGTATGTCTGCGTATAAGTACTTCAACACAATCTGATGTGTTTATGCAATTGTAAAGCAGAAAAATCAACACCACCAAATGCATATTAATACTTCAATAGTTCATGATGTTAATGGAGTGCAAATCTTTACATTTTCACTAAATTGCAACATCTAATTTTAACAACTATATCCATTCAACCCCACAAAAATACTCTACTGCTGCACTAATCAAACACACATACTGTTATTACCATCAACTACATCAGACATAGATAGATACATCACCATCTAATTAAGCACTTAAACCATTGATTTTTACCAAAAAGAGATATACCCCACAACATAAAGCCACCAACCTAAACATATCCAAAAAAAAACATCATCTTCCCCACCACGACAAATCTACTTGAATAACAACACTAAAGTAAAAAAGGCCCAAGAGAAGACCAAAGTTGACATCAGCTTCTTGTCAGTGTTGCTCTGTGTTATTTCATACAATGTTTCAGTTGTGGCTATCCCCATTTCTCCAACCTCATCCTCCAATTTCTCTTTTTTTGCCTTCAACCTTTTCACCTTCTTTTTCAGCTACTCCTTTTCATGCTCTAATTCAGAAATTCTAGTATCCGTCTCCAGCACCAGCATTTGAACATCATCATCCCCTCATCCACCCATTTGAAAAACCCGCAAGTCCTCTACTCCTACAAATTCATTTAATCAGTTTCAAAATAAATAACAAAAAAAGGGAAAATTTTGAAAGAAATTGAATAATTACATACGGTCCAGTAAGAACACCCCCAAAAGCGCTTCTCTTTTGTCGGACCGTCGTCCTGCACCTTCCTCAGAGGAGCTATTATATTGTGGTATAAAAGCATTTGGAACGACGCACAATTTAAACTTCTGGACCTTGATGATGAAGCAGACCCAATGGAGTTGTGACTCCCCATTACAGAAGGGAAAAAGAGAGAGATTGAAAGCTTAGAGAAGACGATTTTGAAATAGATGAAGAAAATGAATAGGGGGCTTGGAAATTTAAAGAGGGGAACAGGGAAATTTATGGGGAGTAATTGCTCCCTCAACGGTCAATTCAGTCAATGAGAGGGTTTACTTGTTAAAAAGGGGGTTTACCTATTATGAGAGGGGGGTCAATGTGTTTTTTTGGTTACTAAATGAAAAAGGCATGTTTTTAGAAGATGGGGGTATAAGGTGGAACTGTTTCCAGATTTCAAAGAGGTGAGATTATTATCATAAGAAGTGGCAAAGGTGAGATTATTAGTTTCTATTTTTCCTCTAGCATAAGATAATATAAAATGTCTTGGGTCGATCAAACGGTTTCAAATAGTATTATGAAAATTAACCCTCAACTCCTTTTACCTCTAAAACCCTATTGTCTATTAGTGAAGTTTTGGAGGAGCCGAGCTTATTGATCACTAGAAAGCCCCTGTTCTCCCCAACGTATTTTCATTTCAGTTCAATTCAGTTCAGTTCAGCTTTGGACAATACTTTTACTCTCATATATCACTATTCATTTTTGTTCTGCTCAGTTCAGTTCAGTTCAATTCAATTCAGTTCAATTCAATTCAGTTCAGCTGTTTTATGTCGAAGAGAACATGTCTTGAATCTTTGTTAAATTTATGATGTAAGTCTAGGTTTATGATAATGCTTCCAAGTACTATAACTTCTCCCTTGAAATCTCCTAATGGGAATTTTTTTTCTTATATGATCATACAAAAAGGATCGCAAACCTAATGAATTGTCGTGATATTGGTTAGCTGGTAAAGAAATACACAAGTTCTAAACAAACAAAGTATTATGGAAAACCGCAACAGTGACCAAATTTTCGAAAACAATGATATGAATCCGATGAAAATCACTCATTCGAGGGCATGTTCTATTCGACATAAAACAACTGAACTGAATTCGATTGAACTGAATTGGACTGAATTGAATTGAACTGATTGCAACTGAACTGCATCAAACTGAACTGATTGCAACTAAACTGAATTGAATTGAACTTAACTAAATTGAACTAAATTATAAGAAATGATAATTGGAGTTGAACTGAATCGAACAGAATTGAATTGAATTGAATTGAAGTAAACTGAATTGAACTAAACTAAACTGAATTGAACTAAACTAAACTAAAAATATGATAGGGAGAACAAACCCTTAAACAAATTATTAGTTAATCTCAAAAGATTGTACATTACAACGGTATGTGGGAGAGAAATAACCCCTCGGTGCAAGATCTACACTATGATCTTGTTTGATTCAATTTGTTATGTATTATTAGTTAGACCACCATGATTTCTTTTGCATCAGATTGTGTGACTTTAGCTTAATGGGTGAAATTTATAATAGTAAAAGTTTAAGGAGTGATGCTAACATTTCAAATTCTAGAAAAATTGACTCTCAATAATAATACATGCTAATAATATGTGCTCAACTATTTTCTCCCCATAATATTGTCTTAAATACCCTTTTTGTAGGATACATAAGTCAATAATTAGTGTTACGGAGAGCAAATTGTTAAGCACGTATTATTTTGCATATATTGGCAATGGTTATTGGTATTATTGAGCGTCAATTTTTCAAAAGTTGTCCGCTTTTTACATCCAACGACAAAAAGTTCCATTTTTTTTACCCTTATTACCAAAATTATCACCAAAGATACAAAATTTTAGCAAACTAAGTGTTTGTTTGTCTAGAATGGAAAACTTTGTGTAGTGTGTATACAAAGTGATCAACTTTGTGTTGTTTTTGTCACATTGTTGAGTTCTTGTCAATAGTTGTCGACAACGACAAATTTCATGCCATTCCAAATAAATTATTACACCAAAAACAAGGTGGTGTGCATGGTATTGTTGCCTTATCGATGTTATGCACTCTATTATTGTCAAGTAGTATTTTGTTAGATTTGTTTCAATGTTGGAATTAAAAATATCAAATTTTTATATTTTACATAATTAGATATATTAATGTTAAAAGAAATATATTTGAGTACGTGAAAAGCAAATAATTCATATATTGTGAAATAAAATGAGTACGTTGGATCTCAAAAAATAAAAATGGAGGCTTTTCGTCACATACAAATCAACTTTGAGCGACTCATAAATTTGGAAGGACAAATTTTACAAGCTAAGCATGTAGTACTACAATTACAAAATTGATCACAAGTCACAGTCATGATTTCAAAAGAAGTTCCAAGAAAGAAAGATGGGCGGGCTAGTGGGCCCCACACTTACTTTCTACACCTTCACACATTAATCAAATCACCTTCTTAATTCATCATCATCTATCCATATATATACACGCCAAAAGCTTACCTTTCATCTCCTCCTCCTCTAATCACTCTCTTTCTCTCTCTCTCTAGATTACCTTCTCTTACACGCCTCTCTCTCCTTCACCGACTACCATATAAACCAACACCTAAAACTTCCCAAATTCACACCACCATCATTCCAACAACAACAAAACTCAGATAAGATAAGTCTTAACATACGATCGATGATGTCCACAGATCTCGATTTAAACCTCAACTTTCACGTGACGGCGATCATCGATCGGAAAAAGTCATCGGTTGTCGTTGCCGGTAAAGTGAAGGATCAAGTTAATGTTTTGAAGGAGATAAATGATTGTGCGGAAGAAAATCCGCTTACGCCGACGTTGGAAGAGAATAAGATCCCAGCTCCTCGTAGCCCGCCTCCTGCGCCTCGCAAGCGCCGCTGTGGCGTTGTCATCGCATGTAGGAAGAAGCTTGATTTTCTTGAGCAACATCCTCAGCTTATTATACCTAAAGAAGATGTTATTCAAGAATTTTTCAATTCTAGCTTTGATCAAATTCATTCTCGTAGACTTCTC
Source organism: Beta vulgaris subsp. vulgaris (assembly GCF_026745355.1). NCBI lineage: Eukaryota > Viridiplantae > Streptophyta > Magnoliopsida > Caryophyllales > Amaranthaceae > Beta > Beta vulgaris. The sequence goes on from NC_079209.1 coordinate 26,818,523, forward strand.
AAGAGAAGATGCCCTTGCATTTGAGCTAGCTAATCAAATTATCAAGTATTCTCAATTCAATTTTTCTACTACTTACTTAATTTGTATTTAGATATAGTATAAAACTTTTATTTTTATTTTACACGAATGTAGATCATAATCTTAATGATAAAATTAATTAATGTAACGATCTTAGTTACAATATCAAGTTATTTCAGATCAAATTGGTATTATTACAACCATTATATTATTTATTGCGATTAATACTTAATCTGATTATTGAATTCAATTTTTAGGTAAAGTTTCTTTTGTTACAATGATCAGATAGACAAAATAAAAGGTAGATGTGAAGTTGTTGGTTTGGGTTGCTTGGAGTTGCTGAAAGTTAACAAGAATAAAGAAAGCACAAAAGATGGCGTTTAGTTTCGGTTAATCTTTTGATGATCCCCTTGATTTTGCTGGAGGAGTCATTAATTAATTATGAAAAAGTCGAATGGTAAACAAATTTAATTATTTAAAGTATTATAAAATGAAATAGTTTTTACAACCTCGGATTCTATCTACATTATTGGTTTTGTGGTTATCTCTACACCAAAACTTAATCAATGGAAAAGTCGATATTGTAAATAAAAGTCACGCACCCATAAATTTCGTCACTTCTTCTTCTGTTGAAATGATCAGGAACAGACTATTTATTGACGATAAATTAAATAAATATATGTGATAAAGTAACTAGAGAAAAGCAATAATTGATGGTTGGGTAATTTTTAATCAGAAATTATTATTCTAGTACACTACCGCTTTACTAGTTCGTATAATCAGGTACTAGCTCTAGCTCGTTAGGTTTATGTTGGCTGGATGAAAATATATTTTTTTTATAGAAAATTACTTTTCATGAAAACTTAGTTTTTTGAAGAAGATGGATGAAAGAAGGAGAATATGCTAGACTCGATTTAATAATATAATTGGGATATATCATGCGTTATTATAGCTCTAAATAAAAAACTCGTCAAAAAAAAAAAAAAAAAAAGCTCTAAATAAAATTAATAGGGTCATCTAAACTCTTCAATGGATATTCATGTTAGAACATGTTCTCCTCCCCAATCTTAGCACAATACATAAGTAAAGGTAATTCTCTTAGTTCTTTCAATATAGGAATAAATATAGTTATGTGTTATTTTATTTAATTTGTCTTAATAAATACATTATGATAATTAAATTTTATATTTTTTTAAAAAAGATTTAGACTTATATATAATTAAGATATTAAAATAATTGAAAATAGTATGTATTGGTAAACTTGGAAATGAGAAATTGAAATATATTTTTTAAGATGGAAGTAATAACATATACCAGTTTGGCAGTTTCTCTTAAATACTTTGGGAAATAGTTTACACTATTTACAAATGAAATAAATAAAAAAAGAACACTTTTAGAGAAAAATAATTTCCTCGTAACTAAACCCTGTCTTGAAATGCGAGAAAAGTGAAAAGGCCAAGAAAAGTTAGATGGGAGGTTGTTGGTTTGGAGAAGGTAACTTGTACGTGATAGAAGGCTAAAAGAATAAAGAAAGAACAAAAAGGACGGCGTTTAATTACGGTTAATTAATTTTTATGGAAGCTGCAGTTTAAACTTTGGATAAAATAATTTAAGAATGTAAAAGAATTTTGGGTATTACTCCACTTTTTACCTCGTTGTTAGGGAAAAAAGGAGTGGGGCCCACACATAAGAGGGTTGATCTAGAAATCTTGGAGTTAGACATGAAAACCAAGAATGTTGAGTAATTGACACGGCTTCGGGATCCGTTCACTTTACACTCTTAGACAGTACAATTTTAGGAGAGAGAAAATGAGATCGGCATTTACCCAAAAACATAGTGTATGTCGTTTCCTTGCTTTGTATTTACGTATCACTAAATCTTTTATATCATTAAAAATTTATTGTATTATTATATAAATTTTTTTAAAGATTGGAAGAAAAAATCTTTTGAACGGTTTTGCACAAAACTCCACCCAAATCCCCAGATCAATATTGGTATTCTTCAAGTAATTCTCAAGAAGAGAGAAAATGGAGAGCGAACTCTACCTCAACGTTGATATTTTTTTTTTATGTGCTTTGCTTTTTATGGAGAGAATTTGGAGAAATGCTCTTCCACAAGAGTATCGGGAGAGCATGCTCTTGGTATAGGATGATGACACATGTCATTGAGAATATTTTTAAAAAATAGCAATTGAAGATAATACTCCCTCCGTCCCAAAATATAGTTCTCAATTCATATTTAGTTCCACATTTTTTCGTAATTTGTCTAGAAAAATCGTGTCCCATCATTTATTTGCTTCTTGAATTTTGTTTTGTCCTTTCTTTATTCAACCAAAATGTTACAATTAATGCTCTTTCACCAATTATTCACTCTCTCTCCTAAAATCATCTTTTCCCATACAACATTTATTTAAATGAACAAAAAATCTTTACTATCCCTCTTATATTCTATTTGCATAAATTACCGTGAAAAAAGGGAAATGGGAACTATATTTTGGGACGGAGGGAGTAATAAATTGGAGAGTATATTGGAGAGTGATAGCACTGTTAGCAATTTTTGAAGGGGTGATCTTGGGATAGAGAAAGTTAAAAATAATAAATTGGAGTGTAATCTTGGAGAGCTATATTGATATTGGTGCTCTTACAAACGAAACACCCCAACTATCCTCCCCCTTAGCTCTCATGCAAATATTTGGGCCAAGGAGTATGATTTGAACCCTATACTTTGCTAGGGAGATGAAAAAGTTCACCGTTTGAATCAACTCCATACCAATTTTATTTAAATTTTATTGTATTACTCCCTCCGTTTCCTAAAGATCTTCTCTCTTTCCATTTAAGGGTGTTTCCAAAAGATCTTCCCTCTTTTGCTTTATTCCTTATTTGGCAAAACAAATTTCCCTATTTACCCTCTCATATCACTATCATATGGTCCACCATTAAATTATTAATTCAATTTTACTCCCTTTCTCTCTCCTACTTTAACCTCTTTTTATTTGTTTATTTATCTTAACCCCTTTCTCTCTCCTACTTTACTCACACCATGCACCACACAACTTGATTTTCCCTGCTATATGTAGGAACAGTAAGTGGGAAGATCTTTAGAAAACGGATGGAGTATTATATTATTAAATAACAAAATCCTTAATTTTATTGCATTTTATTAGATTTATGTAATTTTTGTTATACACTTGGCTATACTACAATTTTATTTCATTTTATTGGATTTATGAAATTTTTATTATACACTTGGGGCTTGTTGGGCCTCTGAATGAGTGGTCCTGTGCGAGGATAGCCTAGAGATAATTCATCTTACTACGAGTTCCTGAAAGGGGTCCAAATATATTATTACTTTATAATGGGTCAAGTACTACAGATAACAAAAATTTAAACAATGTAGCAATTAAAAAGAAATCACCATTTAAGAAAAATGTAGTAATTAAAGAAAAATGGAGGAGGTATGAGTATAGTTTATGCAAGATTTTTTTGCTTATTTCTTATTTGAGATGAGAAAAGTTCATTAAAAATAGTGGTTTTAAATAAACAATGAGCACAAAAAATACTCAGATGTATCATATAGGAGTGTATTATAGATACACATTACTAAAGTTTATATGAATATATCTCTCTATAAAGTTAGAAAGAGATTCCTATAAGCATGTGTTACTTATTCATGTTAATTAATACAGCCCTATATCTTCTCTGACGGGATTCAATATTAATGTTGATATGACTCATAATAATTTGTATGCATGTTCGATCATGTTGGCTTGTATGGACCATTGTAAGGAAAAAATATTGATAAAGTTTTTGTGGATTGGATTCATAGCAAGTTTTTCCAAGGTGAATGTCATCTTTTGGGAATCAAGAATATAGTGACGGTGACACTATTCTGGATAGGTACGTAGTGGAGAGAATTTTTTTCAGAATACATGGAATTAGTGGAGAGATAATGCCCACTAATAATAGGAGAAAGAGGTATTGGTAGGTTGGTAATCATAAGGAGAACTAATTACTAATTAAATATTACATAAATTTAATGTTTACTCTCATTTTGTTTAATTTTAGGTCAAAAGTCAACTCTAGCTAGTAATGCACTATAATACTTCCTACTCTCTTTGTTTCAAATTATAAAGAATGTAAATCACTTTTACACATATTAAAAATTTAGTTAGTTTTACATAGGTAATAAGAATTAACATTAAGTATTGTATTGATAATAGAAAATAACCTATAATCTTATCTTAATAGTATAACGTTATATTAAATTTTATATTGGTAATGTACAATGCCTTATATTTTGAAACAATTTTTTTTTAGCTAAAATACCTTATAATTTGAAACATATTAAGTATATATTAAAATTAAAAGGAGTTAAGAATTCTTAATATGATTATGAGTAATCCTCGTTTCGCAGGCAATATATTGCTTACATGACATGAAAAATAATCTTTTAGACTTGCAACAAAGTTGTCAAATCTTACAACAAGAAGTCAGAAGGATCATTCCCATTTCCCCTCATTTCCAAATATTATTGTGCAAGCAATGTTGATGTGGACGATGAATGACTTTTCCCCTTACACCAATTTGTCTAGTTGAAGTATTAAAGGGTTTCTTGCCATGTCATGAATGCACATTATAGACATGGAAAAACCTATGCGGTGCCACGTGTGAACGCATTAGAAATGTGGAGCAAGAAACTAGCAGTACAATAAAGCTCAGGAACAAAAAAAAAAAAAAAGGTAAGGAAAAAAAAAAAAAAAGCTAAGGAACAAAAGATAGAGTCGATAGTTAGTAGTTACCTATGAATCTTTGCAAGGAAGAAATTCATAAACCTTAATTGGTTCATCAATTTGTAAGGGAAATGAATAAAAGGATCCAATCCTAATCAAAGTTTTCAAGCCATATAGCCTGAAATGCGGTTTATTACTCCATTGATCTTAAACCAAATAGTGGATTTGAGTATGAACAGTGGCGGATCTTGACAATTTTGCTATTGGGGGCCAATGAACTATTTTGAACCTTTAGTTAATATCTATGTTACAGGGACACAAATACAAGATGTGGTCCCCATTGGACCCCTATCACATTATCCTTCTCAGATTATTTTGGGCTGGGCTAGATAAGTTAACAAATCTGTAATTTTTCTCCAAAATCTTTCAGGGGCCAGGCCCACTCCTGCCCCTGAAAAGATCCGCCATTGGGTATGAAGGTGCAAATCAGGCCATGATCCCAGATTCGCCCATAACACTAGCTCTAATAATCAACACAATTTAAAAAATCCAGTAATTTAAATAACCAAGAACACCAAATTGGCTATCTAAAACAAGCACTGTTGCTAAAATAGGGCTATTTAGGCTTTGTTATTTTGGACCGAATTGATGAAAATTCAGTTCAATTCACTTCAGTTTAGACAATTTAATTCACTTCACTTCAGTTTCGGAAAAATCAGTCTAAGAAAATTCAGTTCAATTCATTTCAGTTAGTTTTCTCTCACAGATTTCATTAACTTCAGTTCCGTTCAATTCAGACAAATTCACTTTAGTTCAGTTAAGACAAATTCACTTTAGTTCAGTTAAGACAAATTCACTTCAGTTCCGTTCAATTCAGACAAAGCTTTGTTTTGGTATAACAAGTTGCCTGCCTCCATAACCACTTCTTGGGCAGAGTTATCAGTTCAATTCAGACAAAGCTTTGTTTTGGTATAACAAGTTGCCTGCCTCCATAACCACTTCTTGGGCAGAGTTATCAAAAATGTTCCTTATCAAATGGTATATCCACACACACACACGCGCGCACGCCCACGCGCTCGCGCACGCCCACGCGCACGCGCACACACACACACACATACATATATATATATATATATATATATATATATATATATATAATAAAAAAAATGCTGTGTTGAAATTTCGCTAAATTTAATCCCAGCTCTGATTATTTATTTATTTTGGAATAAATTGAAATTTTGGTGATAGAATCTCAAAAAAATATGAACTCTTATTTATCTTGCATAAGATAAACTCAAAACAGATTGGTGATGACAAGAAAAATAAGAGTTCGGATTATTTTGAGAAGTTATTCCCCAAAGTGGGGGATATTCTGCCTTGCCTCGCTAGCGCATGTTCTATGTGTGAGGCCACCACTGGGGGTTGCGTTTTATCCTTCCAAAAAGTTCCAGAGCGATTGTGTTGGATCTCTATCATAAGCAAACCTACCCAACCATGACATTGTTCTCTTATTCCTAACTTGAGAACTTGAGTGCATCTTACATGTGGCCACCTCTTTAAGAAGAGGTAAAAATAGTGGGATTAATCTCGTAGTCATGGACCCTTTCAGACTTAAGTTAAACCTAACCCTAGTTTCAAACATAAAACTAGACTTTAGGTTTGAACATTTGCATTCATGTTACATGACATGATTTGCTTGTGATTGCAATTTTGCCTATTATTAACTTGTGAAATTGTCATTGTTATGCGTCATACCTAAGAAAATCGCGTCTAAATAACAAATAAAAAAGAATCGTCAGTTGGCCAAAACCTCGTCTAAAACCCCGAAAAAATGTCGGGGGAGTAGTGCGCCAGACGCAACACTGTATGCTGGGCGCAACAATGTTGTGCGGCACACAGTCTGTGCATCGCATGCTTTCGTTGATTTATTCGTCGTGATGGTCGGTCATATATTCGATCTGCCTTCAGTTGCGTAAAAGCACGGTCATTCTAAGGGTCTCACCTAATGCAAGCATAAAAAAAATAATTCTTTTCATGCAAGGTCAAGTCTGTCCTAAAAAAAGTGCATCTAGAAAAGTGGACATGTTAGAGTTAGGATTGTCATGCATATCTACCTTCTCTCTGCTGTCCAACGAAGCTTCCCTATTAATCTTACCTTCTCATATTCAATCAATATTAAAAAGAGAGAAAAAACTTACATTTTTCAAAATCAATCCTACACCCTCTTCTATTCTACCACTTTTTCGAAAATATTTACTAATCAGTTACCACATATTAAAAATATATATATTAGGCCCGCTAGCATTATAGTCGATCTTATGCCCATATAAGTCTAATTCATCTCAAAACCTAGGCTCATCTGCATCTTTATGTGAACCCCAGTTTCTGTCAAGCCCAGTATAAGTCAAATCCCAGTCTATTTTTAATGTCAAGCCCACATGCATCTTCTAGTCTAAGTCAAACCTATATGTTAATCCATTCCATAATTAGGTTCATTTAGGCCCAATTCATATCCTAGGTCTAGTTTTCATCTCCATGTAGCATGTAGGCCCTAGTCAAGTCCAACTCCTTCCTAAGTCCATAATGACCCAAATTCCTAAAGTTTAGCGTAACTGGTCCTTCCATAGATCCATAACTACCCAAATCCTTGAGTTTAGCTTAGTTACTCAACACTGCAAGACCATAATGGTAACCCCAAAATCTAGCGAACTAGCATTCCGTAATATAAGTCTATATAGGCAATTTTTGAGTCTAGATTGCTCAATTTAATGTAAGTTTTGAAGATTAGTTATCTAGCATGACTGCTCACCCTTAAGTTCAAAGTCTAGTTGCCTAGCCTACTTGCCTTAAGTTAAGAGTCTAGTGTCCCTTATTGTCCACCTTTCCTTAAAAGTCTAGCCTACTTACTCACCTGTCAGTTCAATGTCTAGTATCTCCTATCATCATCAAAACCCGGTTATTCAATCCAGTCTGCTTGCATAGTCTAGTCTAGTCCAGTCCAATCCATGAATGCATATGCATATAGTTAGGCCATGCTAGCATCATGGTCAATCCCATACTAGTCAAAATCATACCCATCCCCATTCATCCATTTTCCATTCCCATTTGTCATTTCCATTTCTCATTTCGAAAAATCATTTTCTAAAACCTTACAAGCAAGATCCACACGGTTTCGTTCATGACCAATCGAGATATTAGAACTTAGAAACGCTTAATGGAGGAACAAAGTGTGAGCCTACTTTACAACTCATCAAGCGCACTATCACCACACCGACTTTATTCAGAGTCATGAAGATTACTTTTGCCCGCTTTTACAGTAGAGGCGCGATCACTTCTATAGGGACTACTCCGAACCCTGGACCTAAAAGAAAATTCAAAAGGTGCAATCTACATATATACTGCAAATTCCGACGTAATAATGGACATCTGACATCTAGTGTTGGATCCTACAAATGCAGTGTAAATTATGGTCGATAATGATAGAATACTAATACTTGTTACAATGAGAATAAACATCATCGACAGCCCCTTAAGAAGTACATCAACAATTCAACAGGCTTAGTCTTTAATTTCTAGTTTCATAGGATGAGTCAGAGAGTCCTTATCCTGAGCCATCTATGCCATTTTCCATCGAGTCTATGTCACTATAGGACTTCATCTAATATACCTTTTCATTTCATTTTCATTTCATTTCAATTTCATTGGCCTTCCATTATTTTATTTATGCTTCTAATTCGATGATGAAACCTAAATTACCTAATGATCTTGACTATAAAAAAAATATGAAAATAAAGAAAATAAAGAAAAATGACACTTGGACATATTTTGGATTATGAGTTATTCCCTCTTACCTCCATCATCCATAAACCATCATCTCCGTTAGCTAAATAACCTTTTCAAATCAAAATATCCACTAATAGCTTTAAAACCTTCCAATATCCTAAACCAAAAACCTGTATGCAAGCCTTACTACATATAAAAAAAAAAATCAATGCTAGGCGAAATTTTTTTTTTTTAAATTGAAAACAATTAAAGTGCGAAAAAGCAAAAAGCAAAAGCTTATGGAAACTCACAGGACAAAAAAAGCAAAAAATAAAAATCCATAGGCAAAGAAATAAAAGTCAAGCTATGGGGCTTGCATACAAGTCTTACCCCTCATTCAAATCCTTCATCCAATTAAAACTAATCCATGATCCTCCATTCGCCAAACTAGTTAAACATTCATCAAAATTTCAAGCCTTAAACCTTTCAAGCTTTCATCAATCTTAACTCCTTTTTTAAGGAATGTCCAAGCTCGCTAGGCTGAAATCCCGAAAGGAGGGCCTAGGCAAAACTTAGGGGACAAAAGAAATTAATAATAATAATAAATCAGATCCAGAACTACGAATGTTGTGATTCCACAATGATATGTAGGAATCGTCATCTCAAGGTCATACCACTTCGACAAAATAAATTAGTTAAGGTCTTAGAATTACTTTATATAGTTCAGAAATATATTCTTTCTAGATCCCGACATAGACTCGAGTTGAATCTAGCCTCGTCAAAGACTTTTCCCACCTACATTCATTAAGTCGTAAATTTAAAATTTTATTTTTATTCCAAACTCTCCTCTTCCCTGAAGGACTCTCTGATAATTCCATGGTCTTTGACAATGTCTGACTTTGCCTAAATCAACTTTCCAAAGAAGAATCCCCAATGAAAACTTTGAATGCTCAAGACAGATCAACTACATTTAACCAAGGCTCATAGCGCCTAATTCAAGACAAGCTTACCCAAAGTCAGGCTTCCTGTATTATGTGGTGATTCCTCCAAATCAAATCAAATTCTCGAAAAGTTGTAATTTGTGGACTTTGTTTACAGACCTCGATTATTTACAAAAAAAATAGTTTTCGAAAAATTAATCTATCTATTTCTGATCATTCTATCATTCTACATATCGAGATCTCCTAGCCTTGCAAAACACTGACCTTGCATTACATACATCCTAGTCTTGCATAACCCTGACCTTGCATGACGTGACATCTTCCTTAGCTTAGCATAACCTTAATCCTTTCATAGTGTCTCATGCATCCTAGAGAGTCTAAGTTTTCATATTTGCAAAATTATGAGCTTTATCTGAGTTGTTGGCACTTATCTGCTAACATCTTCTTCTGTAGGTAATTAAATTTGCTTGTAGTTATTGCCTTGCATACTAACTTTTTTTGCAGATACCAACTCTAAACTGCAGAGCGTTTAAATTGTTCTTTGTCCTGACACCATATACTTTGACTTTCGGCTTCCTGAAACTCTGTCAAAGTGGCGGCTTCTGCAGACACATGGGGAGAGCAGCCCGTTCCAGTTAAGGACTCGATGATGAAACATATAACGATCTTATTTGGTCCGACCCAAGGGGAGAGCATCCTGAAAAGCCATCTCAAAACTATTACGAAAATTGTTAAAGTCTTATTTTAAAGCCAAATTAATTATTCATGATAATGAATTGCACTTTTAGCCCAATTCTTTGAAAAAGCCCAATCATTAATTATTCAGGATAATTAATTATTTTATTTAAATAAATAAATATATTCAATGACATTTTCATAATATAAATCGAAGTTCTGGAGTTAAAAGATAAAAGAAAATCCTTAAAACGTTTTTTTAAAAGGAAAAATTACAAGAGAGAGCTTAACTATTACCCATTTTCTTTCATAAGTTCCAACTATGGATTATTCTCTACCGGTCCCAAGTTTACTATCTGATGATTTTCATAGATCCTGAGTTACTTATAACCGGTTTAGAAGGTAAGATTTTTAAATGTTTACCATCTTCGAATACTTTCATCAAGTGACAAAAACCTTAAAAATGGAGACAACATTTAAAAATCTTAACTTCTAAACCATTTATAAGTAGTTCAGGACTTATGAAAATCACAAGATGGACCTGTAGGGAATAATCCATACACTAGGGAAAAAAAGGAAGGGCTGCGCTGGAAGGGTTGCGTTTTCTTTAAGACGCAACCATTCTTTTATGAAGGGCTGCGATTTTAAAGAAAACCGCAATCCTTTTAGTGAAGGGCTGCGGTTAACAAGAAAACGCTGCCCTTCTTACTGTAAGAAGGGCTGCAGTTTTTGGGCTAATTGTAGCCATGCAAGTGAAGGGCTACGATTATCCCAAAAACCACATCCCTTCTTACACGAAGGGCTGCGTTTTGAGGATAAGCGCACCCCTTCACTTTCATTTTTTTTTATATTTAATTGCGCGCTTATTGTACAGTACCCCCATTTCGATTTCCCTCCCTTAGACAAATTTACGAGTGAGTTGAAGTTGCACCACCTTCTTTGCGCAAACCCTACCTCCGCCACCACATTGAACCACCGCCAGTGCGCCACAACCATACAGCTGCACCACCTTGCGCACCACCTTCTCTTCTCTCCGATCCTCCACTACTGCATTATTTTTGGAGCATCACTTCTCTCACTCTCCTTCGGTAAATCCCCTCTCACATTCTCTCCTCTTTTACATTTCTCTAATTTTTGTTTAATTTGAAACCAATTTCTATTTTTTGTTGTTAAATGTGCTTGTATTTGCTCAAAGAGTGATTGTTTGGGGTGAGTTGGGGTGGGGGAGGGCTGGGGAAGGGTGGGTTGGGGTGGGGGTGCTTGGCAGGTGGTGGGGGAGGACTGGCATGGGGGTGGGGAGGGGTGTGAATGCTGGGCAGGGGGTGGGGGAGGGTTGGGGAGGCTGGATATGGGGTGGGAGTGGGCTGGCAATGGGTGGGGAGGGCTGGCAGGGGGTAGGGGAGGGCTGGGGATGCTGGGCAGGGGTGGGGGGAGGGCTGGGGATGCTAGACAGGGGGTGGGGGAGGGTTGGGGAGGCTGGCAGGGGTGAGGGAGGGTTGGGGAGGTAAATTTATTTGTATTTCTTGATATGAGATTGTATGAAAACGCAATGTAATTTAGCTATGAAATCTACAAGTTGTTTGAATCGTCATCATATGCCTAGATACTCGTTCAAGACTTACTCACTAGGAGTAAGTCTTGAATAGTCCCGGTTTGGGACTGTTCTTGGACTTTGATCTCACTTAGGTGGTGAATGTGTGTCTTCTTTTCAATTCTGAGGAAATCTTGGCTTATCGTTTCTCTACATGTTCTCTGGTACATATGTAGATAAGCAATTATCTACATTGTGTACTTGGAGAACTGTAGGGAAATGCTGCCGGATTTTCCTTAGAATTGAAAAGTTGGCATATATTCACTAGTGAGATTAGACGTCCAAGGATGGGTTAGGTTGGAGTGATAAGGACCTTGCTGCATGCATACAATTGAACATGTCACTATCTTAGCTTGTTATACGTGTGTGATTTGAATATGTGAGTGTATGTACTTTAATAATGATTGATGCATTATAATGAATGTTGTGTTTAATTATTAGAGGTTTCTTGAATGAGATGGATCGTACTTGGATGTATGGTAGTCTGAATCGATTGAGTTTGTGAAGGGGTCTGGAATTCTGTAAATGCATTAGAATATCAAACATCCTCTGGAGCAGTCGACTTTTATTGTCCTTGTTGGATTGTAGAAATGTGAGCAAGGTTAGTAGTATACATGTGGTTAGGGAGCATGTCTTTCGCCGTGGGTTTAGGCCTCAATACCACGTATGGTTTGGCATGGTGAGCAGGGGAGGTATATGGAAGCTCTGGTAAAGAATGATGTATGTGAAGAAAAAGAAGGATATGATGAGTTAGGGGATGAGAATTTGGATGATGAATTTGGAGATGAGATAGGGATCGGGTAGACGAGATGATACACGAGGTTGAAGATCAGTCGTGTAGACGACCTCGTATTTTTGAGTCTATGTCTAGGCTGCTGAAAAGCCGTTGTATCCAGGTTGTACAAAGTACACCAAACTTTCGCGTGGTAACACTGTTCAACATTAAGTCGAACGCTGGTTGGACGGTCTAGTTTCACATCGTTGTTGGAAGTTTTAGCTGAGATGCTCCTGATGGAAATGAACTGCCAAAGTCGTACTATTATGCGAAGAACTGATGTGTCCTTTGGGTTTAGAGTACGAGCGGATACATGCTTGTCCTAACGATTGTGTGCTTTATCGTAATGAGTATGAGCATTTACATGAGTGTCCACGTTGTGGATTGTCGAGGTACAAGCGTGAAGGAGCTGGAGGTAGTGAAGGACCACCAGTGTTGTGGTATCTACCCATAATACCTAGATTTAAGCGCATGTTCTCAATTAAAGGAGATGCGAAGAATTTGAGGTGGCATGCAGATCGTAGGAAGAAAGACGGTCTGCTCAAGCATCCGGCTGATTCGCCTGAGTGGAAAACTATCACAGGGTGCATAAGTCATTTGGTAATGAGGATAGGAATCTGAGGCTTGGATTATGTACGGATGGCATGAACCCTTTTGGCAATCTCAGCTCGCAGCATAGTACATGGCCAGTAGTTTTAGTGGTTTATAACTTGCCTCCTTGGTTGTGCATGAAACGCAAGTACATGATGTGTCGCTTCTTATATCGGGGCCCAAACAACCTGGAAATGACATAGATGTATACCTTCAGCCGCTTGTTGAAGATTTACAGAAGATGTGGAACGAAGGAGTGTTAGTATTTGATGCGTATGCTAATGAGATGTTCACTCTGCGTGCCATGCTTTTTTGTACTATGAACGATTATCCAGCTTATGGGAACTTATCTGGGTATAAGACTAAAGGAAAACAACCTTGCCCGATTTGTTTAGATGACATGAAATCTACACACCTTAAGGGCTGCAAACATGTGTATATGCGCACACGAAGGCTCCTCAAACGCGACCATCCCTATCGGTTTAAGAAGAAGGCATTCGATGGGACGGTTGAAGAAGAAGTTGCTCATAGACCATTAACTGGTACTGAAGTTTATAATCAGGTGAAGGGCATTGAAACAGTCTTTGGTAAACCTGCTAGTGAGGTTGATAGACCTACAGGATTATGGAAAAAACAGTCCATTTTTTGGAAACTCCCATATTGGAAAGATCTAAAGGTCAGACATTGTTTGGATGTCATGCACATAGAGAAGAATGTTTGTGAAGCTATATTACGCGACACTTATGAATATTCCGGGCAAGACAAAAGATGTTAAGGCGTCACGACTTTACTTGGAAAAAGAGGGGATTCGACCAGAGTTGTGGGCTCAGAAAAGGGACGGAAGGAAGAAGAAAAGAGGGAGGAAAGGGTTGATGATGAAACTCAGAAAAGTAAAAAGGTGGAGGATTCGGAGAAGAATTATTTGCCACCAGCTTGCTACACGATGTCGCGTGCAGAGAAACGGATTTTTTGCGAGTCATTGTATGGCATTAAGGTCCCTACTGGCTACTCATCGAATATGAAGCGCTTTGTTACCTTAAATGGTGAGTTGAAGTTATCGAGTATGAAATCGCACGATTGTCATGTCATGATGCAAGTATTCTTACCGATTGCAATTCGGGATACTTCCAAAGCATGTGAGGCACACCATTACAGAACTGTGTTCATTTTTTCATACAATTGCAGCAAAGTCCTAGACCGTCGACCCTCGATTCCTTGCGCCAGAGTAGTTGAAACTCTATGCAAATTTGAGATGTATTCCCCCCCCCGCATTTTGACATTATGGTCCATCTCATTGTCCATCTAGTTCAAGAAATTAAGCTGTGTGGTCCAGTATTTTTGAGGTGGTGCTATCCCTATGGGCACTTTGAAGGATAAAGTTCGGAATCCTGCACAACCAGAAGGTAGTATAATTCAAGGGATTGTGGGTGAAGAGATTAGTTTTTGTGGCTGAGTATTTTGCTAGTGTTGATCCTGTTGGACTTCCGACATCCCGACACGAGGGCAGACTTGAGGGCAAGGGTACAATTGGTTCAAAATTGATCACACCTTCCGTAGAAAAGCGTAAACAAGCTCACTTATTTGTATTGCATCAAGTACCAGTGTCCATCCTTATTTAAGTGAACATATGGAGGAATTACGTGTTAGCAATCCTGGAAAAGGAGTGAGGGCATTGACGCAAATGCATAACAAGACTTTCATTGATTGGTTTCATAAACGAGTACTCAATGATTTGGATGAAAGTGTTCCTGAAACAGTCAAGTGGTTAGCATTTGGTCCTCGTGAAGCTGTACGCTCTTATGAGGGTTATGATATTAATGGGTATACTTTTGGACTGAACGTCAAGATCTGAAGTCAAGATCGCAACAAAATAGTGGTGTTTCACTTGTGGCGTCGTCTACACAATAAGCAAGCTCGAAAGATAAGTCGCTGTACATGCTGAAAGCAACTATTATGGGCGAATACAAGAAATATGGGAGCTGGACTACTGTACTTTTAATATTTGCCTCTTGTGTTGCAAGTGGGTTGACATAATCGACGTTGTGTAAGAAACGATGATCCTTGCGGTTCACTCTTGTTGACCTTAGTCGTCTACGTGAAACTGAGGAGCCATTTGTAATTGCATCACAAGTAAGCAAGTATTTTTTGTAACTGATCTGCTGATAATAAGTGGTCAACTGTTGTACCTGGTAAAAGGAGTATCCTCGGTATTGGTGATGTTGATAATGAGGAAGAATATCATGCATTTGAGGACCTCCCCTCTTTTATCTATCCTGAAAATAGTGTGGAAGATGATGTGAATATGTAGGAGAACTATATGCGTGTAGATCACACGGAAGGGATACATGTACTTGAGGATCCTAAGAAACGGCGAAAGGTCAATAAATCATGAGACATAAACTTAAGTCTGTGTAATTTCTCCAATTTATAACTATCGAGTCATTCAACCCCAAATTCTCTTTGAACATGATTAAATGAGGTATAATGTAACTTGTGTGTAGAGTTATAGGCTTGCATTTGTTGTTGGTTGCATTTCGAGAATGAAAAGGTCATTTTAGGCCTGTTTTTGTCTTTTCGCGTCCAAATCGTACTTATCGAGTCATTTAACCCCAAATTCCCTTTGAACATGATTATATAAGGTATAATGTAACTATTGTGCAGAGTTATAGGCTTGCATTTGTTGTTGGTTGCATTTCGGGAACGAAAGGGTCATTTTATGCCTATTTTTGCCTTTTCGCTTCCAAATCGTACTTATCGGGTCATTTAACCCCAAATTCTCTTTGAACATGATTATATGAAGTATAATGTAACCATTGTGTAGAGTTATAGGCTTGCATTTGTTGTGGTTGCATTTCGGGAATGAAAAGGTCATTTATGCCTATTTTTGCCTTTTCGCTTCCAAATCGTACTTATCGATTCATTTAACCCCAAATTCTCTTTAGACATGATTATATGAGGTATATAACTATTGTGTAGAGCTATAGGCTTGCATTTGTTGTTGGTTGCATTTCGGGATCGAAAAGGTCATTTTATGTCTGTTTTTGCCTTTTCGCTTCCAAATCGTTCTTATCGAGTCATTTAACCCAAATTCTCTTTGAACATGATTATATGAGGTATAATCTAACTATTGTGTAGAGTTATAGGCTTACATTTGTTGTTGGTTGCATTTCGGGAATGAAAAGGTCATTTTAGGTCTATTTTGCCTTTTCGCGTCCAAATCGTACTTATCGAGTCATTTAACCCCAAATTCTCTTTGAACATGATTATATGAGGCATAATGTAACTATTGTGTAGATTCCTAGACTTGCATTTGTTGTATATCGGGAACATAAATGTGATTTTGGCCTATTTTTAGGCTTTGCATAGCCCCCTTCCCCCCACTGTTGCCCCTCCACTACACAGCCCCCCACAACCCCACTCCCCTCCCCCCACTGCTGCCCTCCCCTCCCCCACCCTGCTGCCCTCCCCTCCCCCACTGCTGCCCTCCCCTCCCTACACCCTGTTGTCCTCCCCCACTACTGCCCCCACCCTGCTGTCCTCCCCCACAGGCCTGCTGGCTGCTACCCTCCCCTCCCCCACAACACTGCACCCCTGTAACACCCCCGAAAATCCATACACGTATACGACTACATCGCATCGACTTTGGGAGTGTTACCACCGCGATGAAACGCAAGGCATAATAAGAAAGAACGTTAACTCAAATCATTGTCTCGAAAACTGAAAATGCAGCGGAACTAAAAATGTAACTACAACTCGGGAATCATCAACGACCCCTTTTATTCAAACAACAAACCAATACATAAATCATAGTAATCTTATAGTACTTAATTAAAATGCAATAAAATTCAAATACTAATGACTATCCCTCGTATGCTCGATATCATGCAGCAGCACCAGTACACCTAGTCTGCTCCCCATTGTAGCATTAATGGTTCATCACAGGTCTGTTGAGTACATAATATAACACACAATCAGCTATGTTGAGTACATAATGAACCATTGAATGCATATAAACATAAACAAAGCAATAGTTAACAATCTTAAGCATGATACTACAATACGTTATTACATCCATTACTCTTTATTTAGTTGGCGGCGAACGGGCACTATCATTTTACTAGAATCATACGGGCTACATAATCCTTAATAGACAACTTGGTCTATTAGATGAAATGCAAACCACCCATCACCTTAGTACGCATACCCCCAAGATCGTACGGAACCTTCTGCCTACTTGAGTTATCAAAATTTATAAGGACACTACTATCGTCACAGTAGGCATGCGTAGAAGTGTAGAACAAGTCACACACTCCCCCCATTGTTCATCACTTGTAGGGAGTCCAACTACAAGTTTATTGCCATAACTCATTTTTAATACTATCCATTCATATCACAACAACATAGAATCATTTTAACATGTTCTCTTAGTTACAGTACTCAAATCTTTTCTATTGTAACACTCTTGTTACACTATGGATCAGATTAATATGAATAGAATGCTCATGGTCATAATACGATAGAATTACGCATTCTAATGCAACATATCAATTTCCAATCATAACATGTTACCAAACAATCTCAACAATCAAACGTTCCCTATCATGATTCTAGGTTCCAATAGAATAAATCGCAACCTAATCATGATACTAGTACTTGCAACTAAACTGGTACGCGTACTTACCTTGTAATGGAGAATTTCCGCTGTATTAACCAAACGTGCCACTTATGAAATTGGGACCTAAACGATTAAATAAGTACTTCAGTGCTACGTCCTTGATGATATTATCAACTAATACGTAATTAACTATAACGACTTAGTAATTCGAAATATAAACGAAAGCTAAACTCATTGTTCATGAACTTCCTTTTCTTTTCTATTCTAATGAGTTTAGCGTCTTTTAGGAGTCAACGTTAGTGAGCAAACTGGTTTTAGTTCGTGTAATGATCCACTACATTTACCAAATCCAATCAAGTCATATGTCCAATCAAGTCTTATGTCCAAAAAGTCTTTTGTCCAATCTTCAAAATCAGTTTCGCATAACAAGGTTATACTTCCAACTAATAATAACAATCTAATTTCTTTACTTCCCACCTCACTTAATTACAATCCTAAAACCAGATTTACAACATAAATCAGATTAACAATTTAAACTAATTATACAACTTAAATAGTTAATAATTAACTCGAATTACAAATTAATTATTTACAACTTTAATTAATTATAAAAACAGAATATAATATTAAACTAATATAATATAATATTATACATATTAGGTTTTATACCACTGAATCTCGCCGGCATTAAACATCGGCAACCGAACTCCGGCGACGACTAGTCCCGCACTGCACTCGCGCAACCGTACGCACCCACACCACTCTCGACCACAAGCTTCACTCGTCGCCCAGCACCCTCGAGCCACTGGCGCGCCTTCGCACAACCACACGCTCGGTTCGTCGCTCGCAGCGTTCGAAACCCCTCGCTCGCACAACTTCGAATAGCCACGCACAACTTCGCACCCTCGTACCAACCTTCGAACACCACACAACTTGTTCGCTCGCCTTCGACCCCCGCACAAGACCACACTCAAACGCGACCCTCGTTGCTCGCACAAACCCTTTGAATTGTCGCACAACAGTGACGCTCACCACAATTCGCGCACCTTGCTTGCGCTCGCCCAGCAGAATCACCCGCACCCTCGAACACACCACACACGAACTCGACTTCCTCGTTCGCACAGCCCTCAAACTCCCTCGCTCACACCTTCGACCAGCCCTCGTCGCTCGTCACAATAGTGATTGCTCGAGTAACGCACACCCACGCACAGAGGACGGTGAAGAAGAAAGAGAGAAAGGGAGCATCAGAGGGAAAAGCCGAGAGAAAGAGTGATTGAGAGAGAGGAGAGAGAAAGGAAGTGCTGAGAAGGAGAGAGGACTTATGTTTTCCGATTTTTTAATTTTATTCTCTCTATTTATAGTGTGGCATATTTAGGTCTAACTAAACTCGGTTTAATCTTTTAAAATTCTGAAATTAACTAAACCGAACCATATTATTATTATCCTATTATTACATTTTGTAAATAATACTAAAATACCTTTTAATTATATTCTCTATATTTTCTTATATATAAAGAATTAACTCTAAAAATACGGAGTATTATTATAGGCTTCCCCCCATTAAAGGAAGTTTCGTCCCGAAACTTTGAGGTAGCCAGTCTTAACGACGATCTTTTGCACTTCTAAGTCCCAAAATTTCACAAGCATTTTCTAACTTTCGTACATCAGATAAGCAATAATTACACATAACTAACCTAACTAACATAATTAACATACTTTAGGGTGAAAGCGCGAAATTCTATCGCATTCTTCCCCCCTTAAATGAAAAGTTACGTCCCCGTAACTCACCTACCTCTTGAAAAAGTTCAGGGTATTTCAGACGCATCGCATCTTTGGCTTCCCAGGTGGCTTCCTCGGTATTTTGATTTCTCCACAACACTTTTACAATTCTGACGTCCTTATTCCTCATACTACACACCTTGCTGTCAAGGATCTGGACAGGTTTCTCCTCATAGGACAAGGTTTCATCTAACTCGACGTTTTCAGGGTTAAGGACACGGGACTCATCAGGTACTCTTCGGAGTTGGGATACGTGAAACACGTTATGGACCCTTCCTAAGTCGTTGGGCAATTCCAGGTGATAAGCGACTTTGCCTACTCTCGCCAAAATCTCATATGGTCCTACGAATTTAGGGCTTAGCTTCCCCTTTTTCCCGAATCTCATCACTCCTTTCATTGGAGACACCTTAAGCAATACCTTTTCCCCGACTTCATAATTCTCATCCCTTCGCTTCTGATCTGAATAGGATTTTTGCCTATCCTGTGCGGCCTTAATCTTTTCTTGAATGACTCGCACCTGATCCGATCCACTGTCTCCTGAATCATCTCAGGTCCTAACACCACAGTCTCACTAATGTCATTCCAACATAAGGGGCTACGACATTTTCTCCCATACAGTGCTTCGAATGGTGCCATTTTAATGCTAGCATGATAGTTGTTGTTGTATGAGAATTCTATGAGGTCCAAATGGTCTCCCCATGATCCTTCATATTCCAAGGCACACGCTCGCAACATGTCCTCTAAGGTCTGAATAGTTCTTTCAGTTTGACTGTCTGTAGCTGGGTGAAAGGTTGTACTCATCAATAGCTCACTACCAAATGCTTCCTGAACCTTTTTCCAGAAATTCGAAAGGAATCGCGAATCTCTATCTGATACTATACTCGTGGGTACTCCATGCAATCGAATGACATTTTTCACATAAGCCTTGGCTAACGCTTCCAAATTCGAAAGGAATCGCGAATCTCTATCTGATACTATACTCGTGGGTACTCCATGCAATCGAATGACATTTTTCACATAAGCCTTGGCTAACGCTTCCATACTCCACGTATCCTTCATAGGTATGAACCTTGCTGTCTTGGTTAGTCTGTCCACTATTACCCATATGGTATTATTGCCTCCCCGACTCCTAGGTAAGGCTATAACGAAGTCCATAGATATCAAATCCCATTTCCATGTTGGAATATCTAGAGGTTGAATCTTTCCTTGAGGTCTCTTGTGTTCACTTTTGACTTTCTGACACGTTAGACATTTGGAAACAAACTCAGCTACTGCTCGCTTCATCCCAGGCCACCAGAACATCTTGTTGAGGTCCTTATACAACTTATCTCCCCCTGGGTGGACGGAATAAGTCGTGTTATGACCCTCACTCATTATCTTCTGTTTCAACCCTTCACACTTTTGTGGTACACACCACCTACCCTTATATCGTATACTTCCATCTTCATCGATCGCAAAACCCTCTGCTTTGCCCTCCTTAAGCTTTGCTTTGACTCGCTCAAGTTTCACATCCCCAGGTTCACTAGTAGAATAATTGCTTATTGCTGCGGTTTTACCCATACGCAGCAATATATAACGTAAAAGGAAAAGGAAAAATATAAAATAACCATATTGCTGCGGTTTTCGCTGAAAACCGCAGCAATATGGTTTGAGCGAATTCTTTTTTGAAAATTTTTGACTATTTAACCAAATATATTGCTGCGGTTTTTGTCAAAAACCGCAGCAAGATATTAAAATAATATAAAAAATTATTATTTGATCCTATTGCTGCGGTTCCTACAAAAAAACCGCAGCAATAGGCTTTTAAAATTAATATTAAAAAAATTCACTAGGGTTTTAACTTTTAAGCTCTATCTCTTCCCTCCTCCCTCTCCTCTCACGTACCCCTCTTCAGTCTCTCTCTCTCCTCTCACGCAGCCCTCTTCAGTTCTTCCTCTCTTCCTCTCTCTCTCTCCTCTCCTCCTCTCTTCCTCTCTCCTCCCACGCATACCTCTTGACCTCTTCAGTTCTCTCTCTCCTCTCATCCTCTCGCGAGGCTTCAACCGCCAGATTCCATGGTTCGCTTGGTTCATCGCTCGTCAGACTCGACGGCGTAAGTTTACTCGCAGACCCTTGGCCGTTCGACGGCGTAATTTCGCTCGCAGGCCGTTCGACGTGGCTCGCCATATTCGTTCGCTCGCAGGCTGTTCGACGTGGCTCGCCAGATTCGGTCGTCTACCAGTTCGTTCGTCGTCGTCTTCCAGGTTCGTCGTCTTCTAGTTCATTCGTCGTCTTCCGTCGTCTTCCAGTAAGTTCATCGTCTTCCATCGTCTTCTAGTTCGCTCGTCTTCTCCAGTTCGTTCCGCGTTTTGTATAATGGTTGTATTATTTTTTTGTAATTATTTATATACGAAATTACAACTTATAAATAATATGATTGTTGTTATATTATTTTCAGATCTAGTATTTTGTAGTATTATTATAATATAGTTGTAGTATATATTTTTTTTATATTTTTTTTGGAGTTACCTTTTTGTGCTTATGTTGGGTGTAAGATAATTGTTATAATTTTTTTTTCAGATCTGTCTTTTTGTGTTTTTTATGTTTTTGAATTTTGTATAATATTCTTTTGTCATTAGTTTCAATCAATACTGTTTTATTTTCTTTTATAGCCTTTTTGTGTTTCAAATGTGATGGAATAATGCAAAAAAAAAAAAAAAATTTACCTATACCGGCATCTATTGTTGCGGTTTCTGTTCAAAACCGCAGCAATATGTTGTATTTTTTTCAATTAAAAAAACATATATTGCTGTGGTTTTGGCCTAGAAACCGCAACAATATTTGTAGATATTGTTGCGGTTTAAAACCACAACAATATAATTAATACCTATTGCTGCCCCCTTAATTGCTGCGCGCCCTAAACCGCAGCAATATGTCACTTTTTGACCGCAGTAATAAGCATTTATTCTACTAGTGGTTGCCTCTCTCTTATTTCGTCTAGAAAGTTGGCTCGATGGTTTGGGCACTCAACAATTTTTCTACCTCCCCTTCATGAACAACTTCTATCTGGACTCTAGAAAATTCCTCACGAAGTTTGTCGGCAACGACCAATGTATTCAAGCTATGGCTAGACCTGCGACTTAATGCATCAACAACGATGTTTGCTTTACCCTCATGGTACTGGATGTCTAAGTCATAGTCCTTAATGAGCTCTAACCATCTGCGCTGTCTCATAATAAGGTCCTTCTAGGTGAAGATGTATTTGAGGCTTTTGTGATCAATAAAGATTCAACAGGTCACCCCGTAAAGGTAATTTCTCCAAATTTTCAAGGCAAATACTATGGCGGCCAATTCTAGGTCATGTGTCGGGTAATTAACTTCATATGGCTTCAACTGACGGGCACATAAGCTATAATCTTCCCATTTTGCATAAGAACACAACCCAACCCATTCTTGGACGCATCACTATACACATCATATTCCTCATTCCCGTTATGCAGAGTTAGGATAGGGGCTGATGTTAACCTCTCCTTGAGCGTTTGAAAGGCTTTCTCACTGTGCTCGTTCCAGTTAAACCTGCAATCCTTCTTCATCAAGTTGGTCATGGGGTTTGCTATTTTGGAGAAGTCTTTCACAAACCCCCTATAGTAACCGGCTAAACCCAAGAAACTCCTTATATCTGTGACATTCTTTGGGGTAGGCCATTCACTCACAGGCTTTGATCTTTGCAGGATCTACTGACACACTCCTTGGAGACAAAATGACCAAAAAGACACTCTTTCCAACCAAAATTCACACTTCGAAAACTTGCATACAGTTTTGTCCCTAAGTGTCTGAAAATGACTCTCAAATGACCCTCATGTTCCTCCTTGCTCCTAGAATAGATCAGTATGTCGTCTATGAACACAACGACAAATTTATCGAGGTAGGATCAAAAAATCCTATTCATGAGGTCCACGAAAACTGCAGGTTCATTAGTTAACCCAAAAGGCATGACCGTAAACTCATAGTGACCATATATATCTAGTCCTGAAGGCAGTCTTAGGTATATCATGATCAACAATCCTCAATTGATGGTAACCTGAACTTAAGTCTATTTTGGAGAACATCCCTGCACCATAAAGTTGGTCAAACAAGTCATCAATCTTAGGTAATGGGTACTTGTTTTTCACAGTGACATTGTTCAACTCACGATAGTCTATACACAACCTCAAACTACCATCCTTATTTTTCACAAATAAGACGGGAGCTCCCCATGGTGACATGCTAGGTCTAACATACCCTTTGTTGAGTAGTTCCTCCAACTGGTTCTTCAACTCGTTCATTTCTGCTGGAGCCATTCGGTATGGGGCTTTCGAAATTGGTCCAGTCCTAGGTACTAGGTCAACAGTGAACTCTACATCTCTCCTTGGAGGCATACCAGGTATTTTTTCAGGAAAAACATCCTGGAACTCTCGTACTATAGGTACATCCTCAGGTCTCAACGGATCATCCTCAACTCTTCTCACCGAACACATGAATAGAGGCCATCCCTTGTCTACATAGTTCTTAAGTTGCAAAGCATTGATCACCTTTATCCCGGGTTCTCGAGGTATTGTCCTATATGACACCCTTTTCCCCGAGATCCCTCAGTTCCACTTTCTACGCATCGCAATCTTAGCCATGTATTTCCCAAGTCAATCCATCCCCAAAATAACGTCTAGGTTTGATAAGTTAAACTCTATCAGATCAGAAGGAAAGAAACCCTCCCCTATTTTCAGTGGTGCTTTTCGAAATCTCCTAGAGCAAGTAATAGTCTCCCCAGACGGAATAACTATAGGCATAGAAATCGACTCAGGCTCGACCAATGCTAAAGTTCTAACAGTTGAATGGGCAACATATGAAAATGATGCTCCAGAATCAAACAATACTTTAACAGGAGTAGATAGTTGATAAAAAATGCATCCGTGACAACATCTCTACGAGCCTCTTCTTCGCTAGTCGTCATCATATACAGCTTCCCCTTGCCTTTATTATCTCGGGAATTGGTTGCATGGTTCCCATTAGATGTCTGATTGTTGGTGTTGGTTGAAGGCATGGAGTAATTAGGATTCCCATTGTAAGCACTCCCCCCATTTCCATTTCTGTTTCCCTTTCCATTTCGAGGCTTGTCCCCATAATTCCCCTTCTTTTGGCCATTGGGGTTAAGTTTATTTTTCGAGTAGCACTCATATGCTCTATGTCCCAATTTCCCGCATTCTCGACATTCCACCTTGTTACCCTCACAGTCTCCCCCAAGATGGTTGTTAGGGAACTTTCTACACCTATACACACGCTCGGGTCTGCGGTTATTGGTGTTGTTATTGCGGTTATTGTTGTTGGGATTAGAGTTGTTGTTATTGGGTCCCTTACCGAAATTCCTTTGAGGGTTTTGATGGTTTTGGTTCCCATTATGCATCTTTTCAAACTTCTGGACCTCGGGGTTTGGATTATCTTTCCTGTAACACCCCAGTTTTTGGGAATATAATTAATATTTATTCTACTCAAAATAAATTATTTCTTTTAATTATTTCATATTTAATATTTTTATGTAGGAATTATTTAAAAAATATATATATATAAAAATATAAATGTTTATGAATTTAGTGGGTTAAGTTTAGTGAAGAGTTTAAGTATTAATAAAGAAAGTTATATATATCTATATATAGTTATTTGGAAAAAGGAAAGGAGTAGTATTCATGTTAAAAAGGAAAGGGGGAAAATAAAAGAATAAGAAAAGAAAAGAAGGAAAACTACGTTATAGCGGTTCTTCCATCTTCATTCTCACTATCAAAAACTCACAATCTTCATCACACAAGAACGCTACCATCTTCAACCTCTCTATCTTTCCGGCGCCTCAACTACAACACAAGCTTTCTTCACCATTAATCTTCCATAGTAGTGGGTAAGTTAAGTTCCTATTTAATTTTAGTTTTCTCAAAGTTTATGAAGTTAGGGTTTTTTTATAATTGAAATTGAATTGGGGGTTTTTGATTGTGAATGTTTGGTGTAGTTTGATTTAGTGAGATTGTTTCATGATAATTATGAGTTTATGAACAAGACTTGAAATTCGTAGAAATCACAGGTCAGTTTCGTAATTCATGTTTTTCAACAGTTTCCGGGCGTTTTTCGCAAAAATACTATTTCACAAAAGTTGTTCATATCGAAATTCTACTCAAGTTAGGCTCAAGAAACGCTTGATTCGGAGTTCGAATGAGGAAGTTATGCCCATTTTAATTTTCTACTGAAATTAATAAATCTAGTTTCGAGTGTTTTAAGTTTGAATGTTTTTCCTAATGCATTTTAAGTATCTAAATATATATGATGAAGCTTAGGTGTTGGTTTATATAAACTAAGAGAGATTTTAGTATTGTTAGTATGAGTTAGTTATGTCATTTGAAGAGAGGCTCATAATTTATAAAACTAGAGTTAAGCAAAGCTCATTAACTAGTTAAGCCAAGTCTATTATTACCTAATGAGTACATATATGTTTATATTGTAGATTCCGGTTTCATTGAGGAGCCGTATTGACTGCTTGACATAGTTGATTTGCTATATTTCAAAAGGTTAGATTTCTTACTAAAACTTTTGTAGTTAGAGAAGAGTTTTGAAGAGGTATGTATCTCATTTTGGTTGAAAGTGGTTTGAAAAGGAGGATGTTCCTCCATTAATAGAAAGTTTTGTTGGTAAGGGAGGATGTTCCTCCAAAGATAAAGATGTTGGTTTCCGAACCACCAATCGAAAGTTGAAGGAAAGTTTATGGAAAGATTATATGAAATAGTTTTGTGTTTTTAAAGTTGTGGGGATTGCCTGTGTGGCATCTCAAAGAATGGAACTTTGTCGGGTTTGGCTCGATTTTAAAGAATGGAACTTAGTTGAAATATAGTAGTTCTATTTCCGCTGCACTACATATATATATATATATATATATAAATATATATATATATATATATATATATATAATATATATATATATATATATATATATATATCATCATTTTGGAACTTAAGGTTGTAAATATTAATTTACTTAAACCTTTACACGCTGGGATTGTAATAGTTTAATTTAGTTGTTGCTTTAACATTAATTCAGTTAGGTAGTTATCCTTATTGGTTGTTCCTGCAATAACCGTGGAATAACACTTTTGGATTTTGGATACTTATGCATGGATGTATTAATTTTTGAGCTGGATAAGGATCTTGGAGAACTTGGTTTGCTGGATTATTGATACAGGTTTATAATTTGGACGCGAGTCCTAAATGAATTTTAGGCAGTCCATATTTCAGACGGAGCTCTGTCGAATTTTCTGTAGAATTTTGATATTATTTAATTTAATTAGCAACTCAAAATTTACATTCATTTATAGAAAGGTTAAACTTGAAGAATGTCACACCTTGTGAGGCCGATATCTCTATTCCTTCTGGTCTAAGTGTAACGTGTAATAGGATGTACCTAGATGTTCCTATAGCTTATGGTGAAACTACTCTATCTGCTGATTTAATAGCATTTCCTTTGAAAGATTTTGATGTAATATTAGGGATGGATTGGCTAGAAAAGTACAAAGCCAAGATTGATTGTCTGAAACAGGAAGTCACAATAGAGAGTCATAAGGGCGTCCATGTGCTTTATAGTCGTCGTCCTGTGAAGATCATTTCTGCCCTTACTCTAAAGTCTTATTTGAGAAAGGGATGCCCTATGTACCTTTGTCATATTCATGATACGAGCAAGGAAAGACTAGAGCTCATAGATGTTCCAATTGTGAATGAGTATCAAGATGTGTTTCCGAATGATATTCTTAACATGCCTCCGAAGCATGATGTTGAGTTCAACATTGATTTGGTACCTGGAACGGGACCTATATCTAAGCCACCTTATCGGATGGCGCCTGCTGAGATGAGAGAGTTGAAAACTCAGTTAGAAGAATTATTGGATAAAGGCTATATACGGCCTAGCGTGTCCCCTTGGGGTGCACCAGTTCTGTTCGTGAAAAAGAAGGATGGTACCCTACGATTATGCATTGATTACAGAGAACTCAATAATGTCACGGTGAAAAATAAGTATCCGTTGCCAAGAATAGACGACTTGTTTGACCAATTGGCAGGTGCAGGAGTGTTTTCTAAGATCGACTTACGATCGGGTTACCATCAGCTTCGAGTTGCAGATAAAGATATTCCAAAGACAGCTTTCCGCACTCGATATGGACACTATGAGTTTACAGTTATGCCCTTTGGCTTGACTAACGCTCCAGCAGTGTTTATGGACTTGATGAATAGACTATTTAGAGCTTATCTGGATAAATTTGTTGTGGTGTTTATCGATGATATACTGATTTACTCAAAGAATGAGAGTGAACATGAAGAGCACCTCCGAGCGGTGCTGCAAGTGTTGAGAGAGAATCAGTTGTATGCAAAATTTTCCAAGTGTGAATTTTGGCTCGAGGAAGTTGCTTTTCTCGGACATATTATTTCTAAGGAGGGTGTCTCAGTTGACCCGTACAAAATTCAAGCAGTTTTTGAGTGGTCCACTCCGAAGAATGTGACTGAAGTACGCAGCTTTCTTGGTCTAGCTGGCTATTATAGAAGATTTTGAAGGATTTTTCGAAGATAGCTCGTCCATTGACCAACCTGATGAAGAAGTCTACTAAGTATGAGTGGAATGATGAATGCGAGAAGGCTTTTCAGACGTTAAAAGAGCGTCTTACTACAGCTCTAGTCTTAACTCTACCTGATGGAGATCAAGGCTACGAGGTGTATACAGATGCTTCGAGAAACGGTCTTGGATATGTGCTTATGCAGAACCGGAAGGTTGTAGCTTATGCTTCGAGACAATTAAAAGTTCATGAGATGAATTACCCTACTCATGATCTTGAATTGGCAGCAGTCATCTTTGCGCTGAAGATTTGGCGTCATTATTTACTTGGCACTTCATTCCGAATATTTTCAGATCATAAGAGTCTCAAGTACATTTTCACGCAAAAGGAGCTGAATATGAGACAAAGGAGGTGGTTGGAGCTAATTAAGGATTACGACATGGAAATTCAATACCATGAAGGGAAGGCTAATGTTGTTGCTGATGCACTTAGTAGGAAAACTGTCTACTCTTTGCATACGATGCTTTCGAGGAGGTTACTTAGAGATGAGTTTCAGAATTTTGGTGTACAACTTGTTCGAGTTGGGGCTCAACTTAGCTCCCTTACTCTACGCCCAGATGTATATGATGAGATCAAGGAAAACCAAGCTAATGATACACTTTTGAAGAAAAAGATAGATGAGGTCCGAGACACTAAGGACGCTTACTTCAAGGTCCATACAGATGGTATTCTGCGCTATAAAGGTTGGTGGTGTGACCCTGACATCCCAGACCTAAAGAAGAGGATCTTAGATGAAGCCCATATGACTCCATATTCGGTACATCCAGGAGGTGACAAGTTATACAAGGATCTTAAAATAACCTTTTGGTGGCCTCATATGAAACAACAAGTCGCTGAGTATGTTTCCAAGTGCTTGACTTGCCGAAAGGTCAAGTTTGAACACAAGAGACCTCAAGGCGAGATTCGACCCCTAGAGATCCCAGAGTGGAAGTGGGACTCGATTTCCATGGACTTTATTTGTGGACTTCCGAGAATGCCAAGTGGTAATAACATGATTTGGGTCATTGTGGACCGCCTCACCAAGTGTGCTCACTTTATACCGATGAAGTATACATGGAAACACCAAAAGCTAGCAGATGCCTATAGGAAGAATGTGTTACGATTGCACGGTGTGCCGAAAGATATTGTTTCTGATAGAGATAGTAGATTCTTATCTAACTTCTGGCTAAAGCTTCAGGAAGCTTTAGGAACACAATTGAAAATGAGTACCGCTTTCCATCCTGCTACAGATGGACAAACAGAGCGGACAATCCAGACACTTGAAGACAAGTTGAGGGCATGTGCCTTAGAGTTCCAGGGCTCGTGGGAAGATAGACTTGACTTGATAGAGTTCTCATATAATAACAGCTATCATACTTCAATTGGGATGGCCCCATATGAAGGCTTGTATGGTCGGAAGTGCCGTAGTCCTCTTTGTTGGAATGACATTAGTGAAGCTTGCGTTCTTGGTCCTAAAATGATCCAAGAAACTGTGGAACAGGTGAAATTGATACAACAGAAAATGAAAGCAGCACAAGATAGACAGAAAAGTTATGCAGATAAATACCGACGACATGCGGAGTTTGAAGTCGGTGAGAAAGTCCTGCTAAGAGTCTCTCCTATGAAGGGAGTGATGCGGTTCAGGATGAAGGGCAAGTTAAGCCCTAAGTTTATTGGACCATATGAAATTCTGGAGAGGGTAGGTGAAGTTGCCTACAGATTGGCATTGCCTCCGGAAATAGCCCGAGTTCATAATGTCTTTCACATCTCTCAGCTTCGTCGGTACATTAGTGATCCTTCACATGTACTAAAACCCGAGAAATTACCTTTAGAGGATAACTTGTAATATATAGAGGTTCCAGTGAAGATCCTTGATAGTAAAGTTCGAGCCACTCGGAATGGAGAAGTTAAACTGGTGAAGGTATTGTGGTCGAACCACAAGGACGATGAACTTAGTTGGGAATCCGAAGATGCGATGCGAGCTCAATATCCCCACCTATTTCAATAGGTACGCTCTTAGTTACGGGACGTAACTAATCTTTTAGGGAGGGTGGAATTAGTATGATTTCTTAGTATGTTCGGACGTGTTTGACTTGTAGTAAGAGTTGGATTCTACTTGAAAGTTATTGCATGTTGATAATGTGCTAGTATGATAGTTTGTGTGGAAGTTTGATAATATATAGGTATTATCCTTTGTACTTTAATAATAGATAGTTGGCTTAATATATAAAGTTAATGAGCTAAGGTTTTGAAAAATGATCGGATTTTATCTACGAGCTTAAGAATAGTTTGAAGTTTCGAGGACGAAACTTATTTTAAGGGGGTAGATTGTAACACCCCAGTTTTTGGGAATATAATTAATATTTATTCTACTAAAAATAAATTATTTCTTTTAATTATTTCATATTTAATATTTTTATGTTGGAATTATTTAAAATATATATATATAAATATAAATTTTATGAATTTAGTGGGTTAAGTTTAGTGAAGAGTTTAAGTATTAATAAAGAAAGTTATATATATCTATATAGTTATTTGGAAAAAGGAAATGAGTAGTATTCATGTTAAAAAGGAAAGGGGGAAAATAAAAGAAAAGAAAAGAAAAGAAGGAAAACTACGTTATAGCGGTTCTTCCATCTTCATTCTCACTATCAAACACTCACAATCTTCATCACACAAGAACGCTACCATCTTCAACCTCTCTATCATTACGGCGCCTCAACTACAACACAAGCTTTCTTCACCATTAATCTTCCATAGTAGTGGGTAAGTTAAGTTCCTATTTAATTTTAGTTTTCTCAAAGTTTATGAAGTTAGGGTTTTTTATAATTGAAATTGAATTGGGGGTTTTTGATTGTGAATGTTTGGTGTAGTTTGATTTAGTGAGATTGTTTCATGATAATTATGAGTTTCTGAACAAGACTTGAAATTCGTAGAAATCACAGGTCAGTTTCGTAATTCATGTTTTTCAACAGTTTTCGGGCGTTTTTCGCAAAAATACTATTTCACAAAAGTTGTTCATATCGAAATTCTACTCAAGTTAGGCTCAAGAAACGCTTGATTCGGAGTTCGAATGAGGAAGTTTTTGCCCATTTTAATTTTCTGCTGAAATTAATAAATCTAGTTTCGAGTGTTTTAAGTTTGAATGTTTTCCCTAATGGATTTTAAGTATCTAAATATATTTCATGAAGCTTAGGTGTTGGTTTTATATAAACTAAGAGAGATTTTAGTATTGTTAGTATGAGTTAGTTATGTCATTTGAAGTGAGGCTCAGAATTTATAAAACTAGAGTTAAGCAAAGCTCATTAACTAGTTAAGCCAAGTCTATTATTACCTAATGAGTACATATATGTTTATATTGTAGATTATGATTTCATTGAGGAGCCATATTGACTGCTTGACATAGTTGATTTGCTATATTTCAAAAGGTAAGATTTCTTACTAAAACTTTTCTAGTTAGAGAAGAGTTTTGAAGAGGTATGTATCTCATTTTGGTTGAAAGTGGTTTGAAAAGGAGGATGTTCCTCCATTAATAGAAAGTTTTGTTGGTAAGGGAGGATGTTCCTCCAAAGATAAAGATGTTGGTTTCCGAACCACCAATCGAAAGTTGAAGGAAAGTTTATGGAAAGATTATATGAAATAGTTTTGTGTTTTTAAAGTTGTGGGGATTGCCTGTGTGGCATCTCAAAGAATGGAACTTTGTCGGGTTTGGCTCGATTTTATAGAATATTTTGTGGGAGTACGTTGATCAATACCTCGGACTCTGATCTTCTGCTACGGTTTGGCCGTTTGTAGGGTGTGCACACTAGGGATCTTTGTCTTATTTTTATCAGGAGGGCCTAGCTAGCCCAATGGAAATAAAAGTTGTTCCACTCTCAAGATTTATAACTTTGAGACTTTTAATATATTTTGTGAAACAAAAAGGAAAGAAAAGAATTGGTTTCAAAAGGAAAAAGGAAATAAAAGAATTGGTTTCAAAAAGAAAAAAAGAAGAAAGAATGTATATGTTTTGGAAAGAAATACAAAGAAAGGAAAATGGGTTTTATAAAGTTGTATTTAGTATTATGTTTTGAAAGTAAATGATTTGTAGGATATGTTTGTTATATCCTACCCGCATATATGTTTGGCTTCTTAGTATGAAATCTTGCTCAGCCAGTTTGGCTGATACTACATGCCTGATATATGCAGGTACATGAAGATTTGCAAGTAGGGTGTGGGCTGAGAGCAACGTTCCACTAACTTAGTTGAAATATAGTAGTTCTATTTCCGCTGCACTATATATATATATATCATCATTTTGAAACTTAAGGTTCTAAATATTAATTTACTTAAACCTTTACACGCTGGGATTGTAATAGTTTAATTTAGTTGTTGCTTTAACATTAATTCAGTTAGGTAGTTATCCTTATCGGTTGTTCCTGCAATAACCGTGGAATAACACTTTTGGATTTTGGATACTTATGCATGGATGTATTAATTTTTGAGCTGGATAAGGATCTTGGAGAACTTGGTTTGCTGGATTATTGATACAGGTTTATAATTTGGCCGCGAGTCCTAAATGAATTTTAGGCAGTCCATATTTCAGATGGAGCTCTGCCGAATTTTCTGTAGAATTTTGATATTATTTAATTTAATTAGCAACTCAAAATTCAGGGGTGTTATAGTCCGTTTCTCACCCTGGTTACCCCCTTCCTCTCTCTTCCTGATGACATAAAGATGAGCAGCTTTGCCAAACACGTGGTCTAAAGAGGTGAATGTATCTCCCCAGTCTTCCTTGCAGGTCAAGGGTAAGTCCTAGTTCGAAACGTGAGGCTTTAGCTTCCTCAGTAGGGGGAATTTTTGGGGCAAATCTCATCAGCTCAATGAACTTCCGTAGTAATCCTGAACAGACAGGGTCCCTTCCTCTAACATCATAAATTCTTGGGCTTTCTGCTTCTTAAGGTGAAGGGTAATATTTGTCCCTTAAGGGCTTTTTGAAGGTTTCCCACCCAAAACCAGGCTGATTTAGGAGGTTGTCCTTAGCTTGGGTCCACCAGAAATGAGCATCTCCCTGTAGGTAGTACTAGCTAAGGGCACAATTTTCTCATCAGGGCAGGATAGGGTGAAGGAAAGTTTATCGAATTCCCCAACCCAGTTCTCTAATTCCTCGAGTCCCCCTTTCCCATTCAGTATCGGTGGGTTTCTACGGGCAACCTTCTCAGATAAATCCTCATCACGGTTGTGACCTTGGGCCAGCTTGGCTGTGATTTGCACCAAGTCAGGAATCGATTGCTCGATATTCAGAGAGGTTCCAGGTGTGCCTCCCGACCGAACCATTCTATGCTGAAAATAACATAATAGTTATCTCAGTGACACACACGTCATCATTTACTTACTTAACCATTACACATTGCACATATGACAAGTAGTTGCTGCGAACAAATATTAAGTCTCTATTGACTTGCACACAAACATCTCACATAAGATGTCACAACTAATAATAGAGAAAAACATAAATGTATCATTAAAGGTTTTATAACATATATTATATATATAGGTATTTAAGAGATAAAACGATCATTTCAAGCAATTAAATAGTTTTGTCGTAAAATAGGGTTTTAGTTCAACACCATTTTGGAAACATCCTTGTACATCCTCTTAATCTATTCACATTTGAAAATTTCTAGAATCTTTCACAACTTTAATTGACCAATAAACGACACATACTAGTTCAAGGCACAAAACGAAATCACGATTGAAATAATTCCTACAATTTAATGCACATAAAATAATCTATATGCTCCT
Organism: Beta vulgaris subsp. vulgaris; assembly: GCF_026745355.1. Taxonomy (NCBI): domain Eukaryota; kingdom Viridiplantae; phylum Streptophyta; class Magnoliopsida; order Caryophyllales; family Amaranthaceae; genus Beta; species Beta vulgaris. The sequence continues at coordinate 26,852,411 of NC_079209.1, forward strand.
ATCCCATACTACCGATTTTAAAATCCTTTTAAAACGTCTTTGAAAATAGGAGCTTCTGGCTCTGAATCCAGTTTTGTAACACCCCCAAAATCCATACACATCTATGACTCCGTCGCATCGACTTTGGGAGTGTTACCGCCGCGATGAAACGCAAGGCATAATAAGAAAGAACGTTAACTCAAATCATTGTCTCGAAAACTGAAATGCAGCGGAACTAAAAATGTAAATGCAACTCGGGAATCATCAACGACCCCTTTTATTCAAACCACATAACAATACGTAAATCATAGTAATCTTATCGTACTTAATTAAAATGCTTTAAAATTCAAATACTAATGACTTTCCCCCGTATGCTCGATATCATGCAGCAGCACAAATACACCTAGTCTACTCCCCATTGTAGCATCAATGGTTCATCATATGTCAACAAACACATAATAACACACAATCAGCTATGCTGAGTACATAATGAACCACTGAATGCATATAAACATAAACAAAGCAAGAGTGAACAATCTTAAGCATGACACTACAATACGTTACATCCTTACTCTTTTTTAGTTGGCGCGAACGGGCACTGTCATTTACTAGAATCATACGGGCTACTTAATCCTTAATAGACAACTTGGTTATTAGATGAAATGCAAAACCACCCATCACCTTAGTACGCATACCCCCAAGATCGTACGGAATCTTCCGCCTACTTGAGTTATCAAAATTTATAAGGACACTACTATCGTCACAGTAGGCCTGCATAGGAGTGTAGAACAAGTCCCACCCCCCCCCCCAATTGTTCATCACTTGTAGGGAGTCCAACTATAAGTTTATTGCCATAGCTCATTTTTAATACTATCCATTCATATCACAATAACATAGAATCATTTTAACATGTTCTCTTAGTTACAGTACTCAAATCTTTTCTCTTGTTACACTATGGATCAGATTAATATGAATAGAATGCTCATGGTCATAATACGATAGAATTACGCATTCTAATGCAACATATCAATTTCCAATCATAACATGTTACCAAACAATCTCAACAATCAAACGTTCCCTATCATGATTCTAGGTTCCAATAGAATAAATCGCTACCTAATCATGATACTAGTACTTGCAACTAAACTGGTACGCGTACTTACCTTGCAATGTAGAATTTTCGCTGTATTAACCAAACGTGCCGCTTATGAAATTGGGACCTAAACGATTAAATAAGTACTTCAGTGCTACATCCTTGATAATATTATCAACTAATACGTAACTAACTATAACGACTTAGTAATTCGAAATATAAACGAAATCTAAACTCATTGTTCATGAACTTCCTTTTCTTTTCTATTCTAATGAGTTTAGCGTCTTTTAGGAGTCAATGTTAGTGAGCAAACTGGTTTTAGTTCGTGTAATGGTCCACTACCTTTACCAAATCCAATCAAGTCATATGTCCAATCAAGTCTTATGTCCAAATAAGTCTTATGTCCAATATCCAAAATCAGGTTCGCATAACAAGGTTATACTTCCAACTAATAATAACAATCTAATTTCTTTACTTCCCACCTCATTTAATTACAATCCTAAAACCAGATTTACAACATAAATTAGATTAACAATTTAAACTAATTATACAACTTAAATAGTTACTAATTAACTCAAATTACAAATTAATTATTTATAACTTTAATTAATTATAAAAATAGAATATAATATTAAACTAATATAATATTATATTATACATATTAGGTTTTATACCACTGAATCTCGCCGGCGTTAAACACAGGCAACCGAACTCCGGCGACGACTAGTCCCGCACCGCACTCGCGCAACCGTACGCACGACACACGACTCTCGACCACAAGCTTCACTCGTCGCCCAGCACCCTCGAGCCACTGGCGCGCCTTCGCACAACCACACGCTCGGTTTGTCGCTCGCAACGTTCGAACCCCTCTCTCGCACAACTTCGAACAGCCACGCACAACTTCGCACCCTCGTACCAACCTTCAAACACCACACCACTTGTTCACTCGCCTTCGACCCTCGCACAAGACCACACTCAAACGCGACCTTTGTCACTTGCACAAACCCTTCGAATCGTCGCACAACAGCGACACTCACCAAACTTCTTGCACCTCGCTTGCACTCGCCCAGCAGAATCACCCGCATCCTCGAACACACCACACATGAACTCGACTTCCTTGTTCGCACGACCCTCAAACTCCCTCGATCACACCTTCGACCAGCCCTTGTCGCTCGTCACAGTAGCGACTGCTCGAGTACCGCACGCCCACACATGGAGGACGGTGAAGAAGAAAGAGAGAAAGGGAGAATCAGAGAGAAAAGCCGAGAGAAATAGAGATTGAGAGAGAAGAGAAAGAGGAGAGAGAGAAAGGAAGTGACGACTGATAAGGAGAGAGGACTTAGGGTTTTTGATTTTTTTCTGATTTTTTTATTTTATTCTCTCTATTTATAGTGTTGCATATTTAGGTCTAACTAAACTCGATTTACTCTTTTAAAATTCCGAAATTAACTAAACCGAACCATATTATTATTATCCTATTATTATATTTTGTAAATAATACTAAAATACCTTTTAATTATATTCTTTATATTTTCTTAATTATAAAGAATTAACTCTAAAAATATGGAGTATTACAACCCCTCCCCACTGCACTGCACATCCCCCATTCCCTCCCCTGTCCACTGCACTACACAACCCCCCACTGCTGCCCTCCCCTCCCCACACCCTGCTGCCCTCCCCTCCCCTCCCCCACTACTGCCCTCCCCTCCCTACTGCACTGCATAACCCCCTCCACTCCCCCCTCTGCACTGCACACCCTGCTGCCCTCCCCTCCCCCACACCATGTTGCCCTCCTCTCCCCACTGCACTGCACACCCTATTGCCCTCCCCTCCCCCACAGCTCTGCTGCCCCCTCCCCACTGCACTGCACAACCCCCCTCCCTTCCCCATTCCTCTCATATAATCATGTTCAAAAAGCCTAAAAATCACATTTATGTTAATGTGTATATTTGTACAATTTCAGGGAGGTGGTGGAGGTGCATACGGATATGAGCACGAGTGCTGAGCACACTACTGAGGATGAGTCTTTCGATGCGAGAAAGGAACGCGGTAAATTGGTTCGACCTCGCCGTGAAGAAATAAATGCACAAATGCCTAGGAAGTCATTGGCGACGAAAAAGAGAAAAGAAAGGGAGCCTATAAAGTCACTAGGGAAACACACCCTAATGACTTTAGAGTACGATCATTTGGGGCAACCTTATGGAAAGTGGCATCAAAAGTATGGCATGCAAGTTGGCATTTGCATGCATAAACTCTCCATTCTGCACTCATGGAAAGAGGTGCCCGAGGGGTTGATGAAGTGTAAATGGGAAGATACTATGGTAAGCTTCACGTACAATAACGTTTAGATTCTAAATTATTTAGTTATATATATGCATAATATTTACTAATTTGTGAACTGCATTTTTTGTAGAATCAATTCAATATTGAAGATGATGAAGGCAAGAAGAATGTATTTCTATCCGCGGTTGCCCAGAGATTCAGAGATTACAAGGCTAAGTTAGTGCCTGGGTGGATCACTAAGCGGAGATAAGTAGTAGGTACAAAAAAGAAGAACATCTACGGCGGAGAAACACTAGCCGGTTATGAGGCTTCACCGGAAACATCATCTGCACCATCCAAATTACCATTTCATATATGGAAGACTATCAAACCTGAAGAGTGGGAAGCATTTGTTGCCAAAAAAACAACCCCAGAAGCTATTGTAAGAATATTTTATTAAGACTTAATACACTTAGATTGAGTATTATCATATAACATCGTATCTAACCTTTATTTATAATTGTGTGTTTTAGGCAACTCATGAGAAAACTAGCGCAAGTGCAAAAGTTAGGAAGTATTATCATCATTTGGGTGCTCATTCGTACAATGAGGCGAGAGAGAAGTGGATGTTCAGTCATTACCCAACAATAGGGTCGACAACAGCAATGGGGACTAGCTCAACAACGACAGTTGCACAGTCTCGGCAACCAGATAGAGTCCTCGATTGGTGGTGTTCGATGCATGGGGTTGATGCAAAGGAAAAAAGAGTCTTGCCTGATCCCGGAACACAACAGATAGCGAACGTCATTATAAGTACAGATTATATGGTTATATAAGGTATATATAATATAACTTGTACACTCACGAGCATTTCTCTCTTATCCTTATGTAGATTGGCTTGAAGGAAAAAGAGGCAACTGGTGAGTTCACTCCTAAGGATAGATTGATGCATTGCACGAAACAATAGGAAAGGACCACAGTGGACGCGTGAGGGGCGTAGGAGGTGTCCACGCCTCGGTTTGAGAAAGGTATGTATATGGTGATTAATACACTACAACGACAAGATCGAGTGCAACTTGTGTGAATTCAGCGGCGTCAGTAGATGTGGAGGCTATGAAAGCTGCAATTTGGGAGGAGCTCAGAGAGGAGATGACACAGAATTTTACGCCCTTTAGGAGCAAATGGGTTTACCGACTTTTGCTGCATTCAAGAAGGGTAGTGTTATTACACCTAGCCAGCCTGATCCACCTGTAGTACCCGAGTTGAGGTAATCACTTAATCCCTTTGTTTTGTTAAACAACTATTGTTCTTAAATGCGTGAAATTCTTACTAAATTTTGTTTCATAGACTAACTATAAATAGAGTTTTTTTTTAAAGGAAGAGACACCATGTGAACTATTAGCTCAAGGAGATGGTTATGCTAGTACATTCTTGTAGCTTATGGCCATGCACAACCCCCTAGTGACCGAGTATGATTGCATAACCAGTTAGTGGATGATAATCACTATGTGGTCAGCCTCAATGGAATTGTGTCTGGTTTTGAAGAATTACCTCTTCCGCTGCCGAAGCCAGAAGTTGGTCTACAGTCACTGAATGATGCCCTTGGCAGTTATGTTCTATGGCCGCGTGCATTGGTGCGGTTCTTAGATGAGGTACAATGATTAACATATATATATACGTGTTTTATTTTATAGTTCCGATGATTGTCAGTAATATCTTTACTTTTAACTAATTAATAGGTTTCGGGGAAGGCCGGCTCACATGACAGGAAGGCAAAGATGGCAAGTTCACCTGAGGAAGGCCGACATGATGAAGGTGAACGAAATGTGGTGAAGGAAAAGGTTTCTATGACAAAGAATCCACTTATTATCGATCCAAAGGTGGTGCAAGGCCTTAGTACTCCATGCTATTGGTTACATGAGTGCGCTAGCGATTTACCCAATGATAGTACAATTGAGGTTCCTTTGGGGGAGAAACAATTTCACTACTTTGAGGACTCATCGACATTCATTTCTAAGGTTGATATTAAAGAATTCTTATGTGGGGTAGAGTTGAATGTTTTCATGATACAAACATTCATGAGGTAATACATAAGTGTATAAATTAAATATACATATACATATGCCTTAAGTAGTTTTCAAATCAACTTCCATAATAAGTAAGTTTTCTTTTAATCAATTTGATTTCTCAGGTTATTATACAATGAATTGATTACAACATCTAGTGATGAGTCAATGTTTGGTTGGTTATGTCCAAACATAATACGAGATGACGATTGCTTACAAAACAAAGCCGAAGTGAAATAGTATCTCAATATGAGTTTCAAAGCATCATCTCGTATTGGATATCATAAGATCTTTCTTGTTCCTTATATTGAAAAGGATGCTTGTTAAACTCACTTTACTTTTATTATTCGATAATTAAATTGACCTATTAATTGTTCTACGATTAATATTAACTATATTTTCTTGTTGTAGGGCTCATTGGACACTGCTTGCGATATGTTTGTCACGTAACGAAGTCTACCACTTTGATTCTTTGCGTTGACAACCACCACGGTCCTTACTAATCAAATCATTGTTAAATAGCTAGCATAATCGAAAATCAATATATGCGCACTTATTAATATTACATATCATTCATCATATTTATATATATAAACAGTTAGTACATCTAATCTTATAATAATGTATTGATGTAGTGTGATGAAGCATGTTAGTGCAACAACACTTCGAGCATCAAATGCTCCTATTTGGAAATCAGTCGAGGTAACGTGACTAATTTATTTGTCCTTGTATAGAAATACTTTTAGCCACATACTACACATCTAACATGAATGTCATTGGATTCATCCTTTGGTGAACATTTAGTGTCCGCAACAAGATGATGGACTTGCATGTGGCTATTACGTGCTGAGGTACATGTTCGATATCGTCAACCGTTGCACTAATGTTGATGATCTTCAAAAGGTATGTAACTTATTAGTATATGTTAGTTTAGGCCTATTTTTGCCATTTACGCTTCCAAATCGTATTTACCGAGTCATTTAACCCCAAATTCATTTTGAATATGATAATATGAGGCATAATGTAACTATTGTGTAGATTTTTAGGCTTGCAATTATTGTAGGTTGAATATTAGGAAAGAAAAGGTCATTTTAGGCCTAGTTTTGCCTTTTCGCTTCCAAATCATACTTATCGCGTCATTTAACCCCAATTTCATTTTGAACATAATTATATGAGGTATAATGTAACTATTGTGTAGATTCTTTGGCTTGCATTTGTTGTTGGCTATATATCGGGAACTTAAATGTGATTTTAGGCCTATTTTTGCCTTTTCACGTCCAATTCCTATTTCTCGAGTCATTTAACTCCATTTCTTTTTGAATATGATAATATGAGATATAATATAACTAGTGTGTAGAGTTTTAGGCTTGCATTTGTTTTTGATTGAATTTTGTGAAGGTATATGTCATTTTTAGAACTACTAACTACGGTAAATGATTGAATTCTTATATTATGTGTTTGTTCATTGGTTGTTTTGCAAGTTTTATATGAATGACACACCAAGTTTGAGGGCCTTCACCACGGAAGAATTACATGAAGTTCGGGATAAGTTGGCGTCCCACATTACCGATGATTGCTTATGATACATTTTGGTGGAATATCATGATATAATTATTAACTACATCTACTAGTTTGTATCAATTCTATGTACACTTTTTACATTATTAAATATATATTTAAAGTTAATTATTACGTTCAAAAACTTGTCATATATTATTGCAATTTGATATTATTGTGTCGAAGGGAGGTTTTGGTGGGGGTGGGGTGGGGGGCTGCTGGGTGGAGGGGCTGGTAGAGTGGGCTGGGATGGGGGTGCAAGGGAGTGAAGAGGGTGGGGTGGGGGCAGGGCAGGGGATGGGCTGGGGGTGCAGGGGGCAAGGCAGGGGTGGGCTGGGTGTTGGGGGTGGGCAGGGCTGACAGGGCAAGTAGGGGGAGTGTAGGGGTGGGCTGGGGTGGGCTTGGGTGTGGGGGGTTGCTGGTTGGGGTGGGTTGGGTGTGGGGGTTGGCAGGGGGTGGCCTGGGGTGGGCGTAGGCATGGGGGGCTGCTGGCTAGGGTGGGTTGGGCTAGGTGTGGGGTGGGCAAGGCTGTAGGGTGTGGGAAGTGGGTAGGGTTGCAGGGTGTGGGGGGTGGGCTGCTGGCTGGGGTAGGCAGGGGGCTACTGGCGGGGTGAGTGCAGGGCAGGGGGCATACAGATTTATTTTTTAAAAAAAAAAAAGAAAAGGAACACGAAGGGCTGCAGTTTTAATCCTAAAATGCAGCCCTTCTTATCTCAAAGGGCTGCGTTTTAGGCCTAAAACCACAGCCCTTCACTTGAAGAACGGTTGCGGTTTAACTCTAAAACGCAACCCTTCTAGCTACGAAAGGCTGCATTTAGGAATAAACCACATCCCTTACTTTCTTTTGAAGGGCTGCTATGGAAAGGGTTGTTGGCCAATGCAAAAACGCAACTCTTAGGGTTGTTTTAATCGCAACCCTTATTTTTCCACTAGTGATAGTTGGGAACTATAAAAGAAAATGGGTAATAGTTGGGCCCCCTCTTGTGAATTTCTGCTTTATAAAAAGAGCTGTCAAAACATGTCAAAAAGCAAGGCGGTGCGCGTAGCGCACCATCATGCGCTGGACGCACCTTCATTCAACTGTGTCAGGCACACCAATGTTTGCCTGACACATGGCAATATGCGTCATACAGAGTTGTGCGCTCGGCACACTCCTCTATGTAACGCGCAGGGTTATTTTCTATCTTTTTTTAACGCGTAACTGATTGGGCATGTCTCATCAGGTGCCCCAATGTGCGCTTGACACGTGTGATTGTGCGTCACACAGGGTGTTGCGCTTGGTGCACCCAACGTGTGACGTGCGTAATTTTGTCTTTCCTATGAATTGGTATGTTTTTCACACGGTTTTTCGCACGGATTTTCCATAGTTTTAATACTTCAACTTCGACACTTCACAAATATTTACGAAATCTCTCTACAAAATTTCTCTACAAAATTCATACTTACAAACACAAAAAACAAACACATACATACACTCGTTCAAATTTTCAGGCTTCACAATTGCTCGTATCGAAGGTTGTCAATCTCTCAGATCCAAGCCATCGTATGATCATGAGGGTCCTCGAATAAATCCTTTATTTTTATATTGATGTTCCTAACTATTTCTTTCCTGATGTAGATTGTTTCTTTGTAAATAATGCATGCTATGTGATTTTCCTTGTTTAATGCTTTCATCACTCATATGATTATTATTGCTAACCAAGACCTAAAGAACTGCTCTAATATTAATCAGATAGTTTGAATAACCTGCTAGGTTAATTTCCTGTAACTTGATTGCATAATAACTGATCACTAAAAATAGTCTTTTACTTATATCATGAATCAATCTAGACTAATATATTTCTAGGATGCATGAACATATTATTTGGTTATTCTATTGCATAAAAATTAACATGAATCGATATTAAGTAGATGCCAGCAATGGAAGACATGGTTCCTGACCTTGTTCGTACCCTCACCACCAAACTCAATCTATGATTCATTGACCATACATGGAGTCAGGACAGGGAAATCTACATTCTATAAGCCTCTAATTTTTCCCTATGATTTCCCAATATCCAATTAGTTTTATGAGTCTTCCTTTAGAAACTTGTTGGCGACTTCAAAATTATTTTTAATAAAACCTTTACAATGAGGTAATACACGCTCATACCGGGTAGGCAAAATAAAAACACGCCTACAATCAGAATCAACTTTTCCTAAAATTTATTGTGAGATTTTTTACTACCTCACATACTAGGTAATTAATCAATTTGATATTGACATTATGATTCTATTAAAATATTCCAAATTTACAACCTAAAATATAGTATTATATTAAAAATGGTTTTTATAGCACATAGATCTATTAAATTCGACCTTTATTTATTAGCATTAGTTATCTTATTGGCGTAATTGCAATTAGTAGGTCTTATATATAGGAAAATAAAAAAGTTGATAGTTATAATATACAATATATGAAAATATTATCGCAAAAGAAGTTAGATCTAATACGTACAAGAACACAAATATGAAAATTATAACTAAGATGGCAGCTTGACATTATCATGCAAAAATAATAATAAAAATAAATAAATAAATAATAATAATAATAATAATAATAATAATAATAATAAAACAATAATAATAATAATAATAATAATATTAAAATAATAATAATTATTATTATTACTATTATTATTATTGCTATTATTATTATTATTATTATTATTATTATTATTATTATTATTATTATTATTATTATTATTATTATTATATTATTATTATTATTATATTTTCTTACCCATTTTCATGTCCATATATTTTTATTCTCCTTCTTTATACCAATTTTATAGTTAATTTTCTTCTATAAAAAAGACTTATGTCCTAACCAATTGAAATTTACTAGCTCCTAGTATAACATCATTCTCTCGTGTTTAAAAAGGATGAGGAGCTAGCTCATGTGGTAGAGCACTCCCCTCTGATCCTTGAGGTCAGGGGTTCGATCCTTACCCCCAACATTATGTTGGGGTATTTCCTTAGCATGCTTTACCAGCCAATGTGCTGGTAGTTCCTACAAGGCTAGTAGCCTTGGTAAGGGTTAGCTCTTGGGTTGACTTAATTTCCCAATCAACAAAAAAAAAAAAAAAAAAATCTCTCGTGTTTAAAAAAGTGACTACCATGTAGTTGTGTTCAGAAAAAGTAAAGAAATTTGCACAACAAACCTTAAAAATTACTACCTCTCTTTCCTAAATATCTTCTTTATTACTGTTACTACAGATACTAATGAGAATCAAGTTGTGTGAGGTGTGGGGTCGGTAAAGTAGGAGAGAGAAAAGGGTTAAGATAAATAAACAAATAAAAAGGGGTTAAAGTAAGAGAGAGAAAGGGAGTAAAATTGAATTAATAATGTAATGATGGACCATATGATAGGGACATAAGAGGGTAAAAAGGGAAAAAAAATTCAAATAAGGAATAAAGTAAAAGAGGGAAGATCTTTTGGAAACACACTTAAACGAAAAGATGGAAGATCTTTAGAAAACAGAAGGAGTACTCCCTAACACAATTTGAGATTGTACATGCATTCTTAATCGCCCTATTCATATATATCCCTAACGATCCACTATCTCTATTATATAAGGGAAGGGGGGAGCAATGGTGTCCTCTTTTGAAATGTCTATTCCCCCCCCTTCCCTTTTAAATTACAAAAGAATGTCAAAATCAAAATCGCACTCAAAGAAAACTACCAAAATTAATTTACAACACTCACTCACAAATCACTTAAAAAAGAAAATTTACAAATCACTCATACAATTGAAAAATAGTTATAAAAATCAGCAAATCACTCAAATAATCAGAAACTTTATTAAAACTTAAAATTAACATACAAACTAAAACTAATAACCTAGAACGTCAAATCATCAAAAACATTTACAAAAATTTACTTACAAATCACTATTCTCAAGAACCATTCACAATTAATGGTGGGTCATGATAAAAATAAAGTGTATTTGTAGTGAAATCAAATTTAGAAGTTAGACAAGGAAAAAAATTATTTACTTTTTTATAGTGTTTCCTATATATAATGAAACTTTTACATATATTTGGACCTATTTTTTCTATTATATAATACGATTAATTATCAAGGTAAAAAGGTTTATGTAAAATATCATTCAAGAATTAAAGTACAACATATCTCTATTATATAAGGGAAGGGGGAGCTATGGTTCCCCAATGAAGAGACTATGTTACCCCTCTCCCATTCTAAATTACAAATTCACTTACAAATCAAAGGGGCTTCAAACAAAAAATACCAAAAATATAATTATAACAATCACTCACAAGTCAACTAAAATATAAAATTGCATAATTTACGTTATGCATATCACTAAAATGAGAAAACTTTACAAAAAACTTAAAAATTCACTTACAAACTACAACCTATGAAAAAATTGACTTGAAATCAAAGTGTCCACTTTCTTTACAATTTATGAAGTATTGTACTTAATTCAAAAATCAACTAAAAAATTATAATATTAGAAATCATAAATAAATTCAATAAAATTTCTATTTTGTTCTAACTTTGAAAAGTAAAAAAAAAAAAAAAAAACAAAAGAATGGTGAGAGACTTAAGTGACAGAAACTAAACCAATCAAATTTTGCAACTAAAAACAATTATACTTCGTATGTCTAATGTTCAAATTTTGACTCTTATGCCGAAGAAAATCGAGTTTCTGTTTTGAAAAAAATTCAAGCACGCATCGCGTGCAAAAAATTCTAGTGCAATAAAAGGAAGCCATAGAGAGCTAAAAGAAAATCATATTCCATTGCGAATTGTGAATGGGCATATGCAGTCTCAAGCTGTGAGTTACTATTTTAAAGAAACTACATGATATTGTAGAGTAGTTAATTAATATATTTATATCTCAAATGAAAAGTTATGTATTTGAATTTTAAAACACACATTTTATCTCTATTATATAAGCCGGGAGAGCAATGGTGTCCCCCATTGAATTTACATATTCACCCCCTCCACAACATAAAACCATTACACACCTAAACTTACCAAAAAAAATTCAACCGAATCATTATTAAACCCAATCAACTCATATAATTGTCAATCACATAAACTTGCCAATAAAAAAAATCAATCAAATTAAATTTAGCTCCAATAAACTACAAAAATCGTAATCAAGAACTTAACAAAAATTAAAATCACGGACAATAAAAAAAAAATGGCATTCTCACTACAAAGACAACTCATATATAAAATTGATCACAAATACAAACTCCAAAAAAAATTCAGTTTTAAATTTTTATTACTTGGATATGCACATTTATAACTTATAGTTACTTTTAAAATGTTTTTAGATACTATTTGTAAGTATTTGAATACTTATTACTCACCAAATGAAGGTGAACGTATACATACTTTCATAATTTTATTTTTCATTTCTTTTAATATCGAGTAATAATCATGCCTAAAATGTCACCGCACGCATAGCATGCAGAAAAAGCTAGTTATATATATAATACTCCATCATTGCTTTTCTTTTTAATCTACGCACTTTCCTTTTTATCGGTTTTTTTCTAATCTACACACTGTCAATCCATCTTGTGTGAACCCGGTTCACAGTAAAATTAGTGTGCATCAAGATCAACATGTGTATCAAGACATACACTATTATAATACACAAAAGAGAACGTATTAACCCACTATATCACAAGTAGATACACTATATAAGATAGAAATACATTATATCACAATAAATACACTATAACATGAAAACTCTATCACAAATAAACATTATAGCTCTTGCCAAAAAATACACTTTAGCACAGAGAAACACACTATACCACATACAAACACTCAAACTGACAATATTACCCTAATCTTCTATAACAGGCTATAGCACAAAGAAACGCTATCACAAAGAAACGCTATCACAAAGAAACGCTATCACAAATAAACATACTATAGCACAGGGAAACACACTATCAAAACTGACAATATAATCATAATCTTCTATAACAAGTTCAATTGTACAATCAACTATATCAAAAAAACTTAAAAACTATAGTAAGAACTTGAAGAGAGAGAAAATGAAGAGTGATGAGAGAGAAAATGAAAAGGCAAGGAAGTCTGAGGAGAAAAAAAGACAAAATAGTAGAAGTTGTAATTACTACAAACTTATATAACATCTATTGGATGCACACTAATTAGTGGGCACCAGGTTCATACGAATTGAAGTAGGGAGGGCCTCCTTCCCCACCATTCCGGCCTATTATTGATAGGGATTTTACCAATGCTGAAGGTAGCTTGCTTACCAAGCCACCCACTTGAGAAGCTAGTCGCCAGAAAGAAGCGACGAGGGCTGTCTACGAAGCTCCTCCCCCTGTAGTCGTAGTACTCGGCTCATAGAAGGAATTTTTTTTTTAACACAAAAAGGGATTAGATTAGATAATACTGATTACAGCCCTAGCAGATCGTTTTCGAAAATTATACAAAACATTATAGAGATTAAGAACGAAAGTCAAAGGACCTGCACTAAGCCACGCTAAGCCATCGGGTTTACCAACTCCTGCATATACTCTTGCATCACACATTGTGGAGGGCCAGTGTGAGTGATTTTATCTTCGTCCATGTTCATTCCCAATTTAGCCAGTTTATGCGCCACTACATTTGCATCCCATTTTGCATGATGGAAGATAACCACCCAGTTGGTTTTGATGAGCTTTACAATGTCACTCATAGAAGGAATTCAATCACTACTAATTGGTCTCTTTATTTATGCATCAATGACGATAGATGCATTCGCTATAGTTTCAGCATTACGGCAAACACGTGTCAAATATATAGCGGATTTGGGCGCTCTAGCCAAAACGAATCCCGTTTCGATTTTTTTAACACACTTTTACCTTTTCTATTTTTGGTGACACATCGTATCTACTTTATCTTCTTTTTTCATCCATATCATCCACTTTAAAATACTTTGACCCAGTTTTTAGTTTCTCTCTTCTACTTTTTAGTTTCTTTTTCCACTTTTTTAGTTTCTCTATTACTTTTGTATTTTATCCTTGATTCTCCCACAAATGTGAGTACATTAAAAAGAAACTAAAAGAGTATGTCTCATTTGTAGGGGACAAGAGAATTTATGTGGCAACATATCATACTTTTACTGTGGATTTTAGATATTATATAGATTATTTATAAAATTGGTATAATGAGGAAGAATAAGAATAGATGGATATCAACACCATTTCTATTAAAGGATAGGAGTTAGCTCAAGTGGGTAGAGCGCTCTCCCTTGGCCACTGAGGTTAGGGGTTTGATCCTTACTCCCAGCATTATGTTGGGGTATTTCCTTAGCATGCTATGCATGCCTTACTAGCCAATGTGTTGGTGTTTCCTACAGGCTAGTAGCCTTGTAGGGGTTAGTCCTTGGGCAAATTTAATTTCCTAATAAAAAAAAAAAAAACACCATTTCTATTACAACTAGAAATAACTTCAACTCTCAGTACTTTTCTTATCATAAATATCCACTTTCAAGCATAATGATATTTCAAAATTCAAATCGCACTATTATTTACAGATTAGTACAAACAAAACATGGTAGATAACTGAAGATCGTCAAGACGGAACTGAACTGCAGAAGAAACTCAAGCCAACCCATTAACTTGACTAAGCATAAGCTAAAGTGTATACTATTAAGGAACCACCCTTCGCCCGTTCTCCTCAACCGAGGGCTAGAGTCAGCCAAAAAAATATTGCTACATTCTCAAACTGAACATCTAATCAAAATAATACACCCTGTTTACAGAAAACTTGTTACATAATCAAAAAACAGAAGAATACATGAATGAATAGTTTATTCAGACCAAAACTTGACGAAGGCACCTACAAAAGCCTTAAAGAAAGCTACTAGAGGATTAGTTTCTTGCTTCGAGGCGGTCCATGATTCACTGAAATGAAAATAAAAAAACAACTTATGAAGCAAGATCAAATATAATTAACTTTACTTTTGCAACTGCAGTTTTCCAGAATACTTACAGGTTGATTCTATCTAAAGGCGGAGAGTTTCCAACGGTTGCTTTCTCATCTCTCTTAAAATCGTTTCCATTTACAACTGTTGCCTCCTTGGCATTCTTGCTGCTTGTCTTATTATTATTTTCAACATAGCTAGTTCCCTTTGAGCCATTCTTAGACTGCAACTGCGCATCACAAGAAGACTTAGAAAAGCCCTCAAAGAGCTTAAAAGCAAAGGTTTAAATTATAGTTTTCTAAGCACTATGCTATTGGGCTCCTCACCAAATCATACATTATTCAGATGCTGATGCTTTGCGCACCGTCAACAAAATAAGACTCAAATGACACTACTTGATCACGAAAAAAGAAAAGCTCCTTCCCATATGTTCCTCTCAATTAACAGTCATTTGCCGATAGCCTATATGTTATTGCAAGGATAGCGCTGCGTACATTTACACACACACACACACACCCTCCCGCACCCCCCCCCCCAAGAAACTAAAAAAGAGCCACCAAATAAAAGGCAGTCTGGAGGCATCCAGATATAGCTTGTCATTTTATTTTTTTATCTACCAGATTATATGATTTAGGAAACGGCTGAGTCTCATGCCTGGAGTCGGGCTGCAGATACAGGATACAGACAAACCAGCTAAGAGCCAAACCCAGCACTAAATTGCTATGTCTCAATTGACATAGCCCAATCAAAGACTTAAAAAGATTGCAGATATGCAAGAAACTCTTGTAACTATAATTTTGTTGCAGCCATTGAAATTACGGAACAGAGTTCTCGATCTTAGAAGGAATACAGAAGCCAAAGGATTGAATGGTATATACAGATGCCATTAAACTAGAGCATCTGAAAATCCCATGTTAAATTATACCATCCACAGCATGCAACACAAAGATTGTGAAAAGGCACGAAATCATATCGTTGGCAGGAAACGAATCGAGGAAGCTTAAATGATTACAATTCTTAATGAACTGGACAGACAATAGCATGCTCTGAGTCACAGCATTAGGACAGGAATAAGTAAGCCACCACTCTCAAACAGAGAGGGTCTTTAGCCAAAATTTTCAGCATCAAACAAGGTTAGCACAAGAACAAGTGAAAATTTCCGGCCTATTCATTTACCTTACTAAAATCTTCATTATATTAGGATCCTTCACCTACCTTCCTGTACCCATGTCAGACATGGATACCAACCGTCCTTAATATGAGAAAACCAAGGGAACAAAGATGTACCCGTTGTTGGACACAATAACTGAAATAAGTTGATATTTTTGTCGATTCTAAATACCATAAATCAATGCAATGAGTCATGACAGAAGGTCCAATTAAATTAAAAGTTACTAGATTTTAACATTAGCGTTCTTCTCAGTGTGGATGCTGATTTTCACTTCTTAAGTAGCTATGATACAACCTTGTTCCATAATTCATGCAACACTTGCTATTTCACGGTCTCAATGTAATACTTTGAACATCAACATCTTCAATTATGTATTAATAAAAATTATGAAAAGTTTACATTTTCACACCACATGGAGATGAAACTAGCAAGATTCCACGTGACTATTTTTTTCCTATAAACTCCCTCCGATTTTTATTAGTGTACCACTTTTTGGCATAGAGTTTTAGGAGAAATAGTTATGTGGGTCATAGAAGGGAAGATAAAGCATTAATTTACTGGCATATTGTATTGAAGTTAATGGTGTGGGCCAAAAAAAGTAGAGTGAGAAGGTAAAGGTAATAATAAACAATTTGTGGGACTATTCCAAAAATTAAAAAGAAAGAAGTGGGTAAAGTAATAAAAACCAAGTGGAGTAAATGATGATAATTCATGAGCAAAGTTTATAGAATTAAATATTAAAATAGGAAGTAACGCATTAATTATAAACAGAGGAAGTATTTGTTTCTTATGCTACTCCATGTCTTCGTTCCTCTTCTTACTGTGTAAGACTCCCTCTGTCTCAAAGATACTCCACTAATCTTTTTTGGTTTGTAACCTTTCATAGTCCTCTATAATCATAAAATTCATATATACCCTATCAATTTCCTATGTTTCTAGTAACTTTCTACTGGTGAATGCCCGCTCGAGAATTCGGTCTTTTAAATTATGTGAAAAGTAAACATGGACAATCCACAGGGAACGAGGGGTATAGGAAGCACAATAAAAGGCAGTTGGAAGCATGCAATATTCTTAGACTCTATGCAAGCAAGATGGACATTAAAGCTTTCCACCTAGGCACCTTAGTCAGGATGAGGAAAGGCAGTGCTGGCTTATTGACATTTGAGTATTTGACAGCATCCCATGACAGAACAGGACTAAACAATTCTACTTAGATTCATCAAAGTCCTGCTGCCAGATGTACTTTCCTTTTTTGCTTAGTATAAGACACTGAATGGTTTTGATATAGTGGTTTGGAAACTTCCTTGATTATAATTCACCTGAATTTTATAAATGACTAAGCGTGTTGAACCTGAAAGACTAGTTTTGTACTTGTCTCGGCTTACCCACATGAACAAGCTAGGACACTAGATCTCCTATACGCCTATAATCCTGGGTCGGTTAAAAAATCCATGGCATATTTGTAGGCAGTAAGAAAATGGCGACAATGATGATGAGTTGCAACATAAGATCCATACTGAAGTCCACTCCATCAACAAATACGTATTATATTTCATGAATTGCCATCACTATTCAACAATTATAAAGGTGGTATTGGGTAGTAATGGAAATTTATTGATAAACAAATATATTGGGATCGAGAAGCAATACCATGAACAAAAGACTTCCTTTGCAAAATGGTATCCAAACAAGCTGTTACTCTCAATGCATTACTGCCCAAGTCAACGGCTCCTCGTTTTTCAGAAATGGTGAGTTTGCACTTTGGAGGTTAACTGTCCCACTTCACCTCTATAGTTGAATTTTTCAGCCTTCTAGTATACTGATTCTCGTGATTGTGGAAGTAGAGTGGCTACATCTCGGCATCTCACATTGCCTAGTTAATGCCCTAGTTATCCTCAAATGCACGTTTACTACCTGCAGCTCTTAGCAAGCAACCCATGGTCCAAGTATAACAGGATACTTTGTCTACAATCATCAACGACAAAACAGATCTCAACTTCAACTACATGTCAGTCCTTCCCATGCTTCAAAGATTCCAACTAGATTTTGTGATTTAAAGTTAATTTTCCCAAAATGACTTCCAGCCTCTAATTGCAGAATGACTTAACTGGGATGAGAAAAATATGAACATAAAGTATTCAATACAGGAGTACAGCCACTAAAGATCCTGAAGTGTCATATCTGACAAACCATAAAGCAATTACATTAAGCTTAAATGATTCTGAACCAATTATCATTATGCTTAACACTGTGTTTGGATAGAGAGAAATGAAGAGAAAGCAGGGGAAGGGAAATGGGGGCATCTAAAATCCTTTTTTTGGATAAGAACTTGGAGGGGAGGGAAATAGGGTACGGATTTTTCTTGTGGTCTCCTTGATCCTGATGGAGGACTTGTAGCTAATTCCCCTCCTGATCCTGTCCATCTTTGAGGTATGTCAAGTACTGTTCATGCCCTCATGTTCTAGTCCATCTTAAAGGGAAGTCAAGTACTGTTCATGGGCAATTTGGGTGTGGGTCAATATTCACTACTCATCCCTATGTTTGATGATGGAAAACTACTGAAGCTGGCAACTTCCAAGCTATGGAAGTGACTTTATGGTAGATCTGTGGAAGATCAATGTGTAATATATGACCATATGAGAGCGGAGAGTTTTCCTTCCAAAAAGTTGCAATTCTGTGAGTGATTTGATTTGTTGAAGAAAGAGGGAATATGTTTCTATTCAAATCTATTCTCTCTTTCCCGACCCATTGAAATTAATCTTCAAACGAGGGATTTAAGGTTCCTCCCTCTCCCTCCCCTTCTATTTCCACTATTGTAAGAGCGTTTTCTCTCAATCTTCCACCCTTTCTCTATAAGTGGCGCAGAGAAGGGTATGAGTACGGTTTCGAATTTGGATACGGGGACGAAAAACAACAAGATTTCGAAAATTTAGGAATGTTGGTACGCTTACCCGTACAAGACATGTGTCGTATCGGATACAGCTGTACGGGTACAAGTACGTGATCTAGAAGAAGTACCCATGCTACAAAGCAATTTTTCTCGCCACTCTCTCCTATTCTCTCCATATTTCTCTATCCAAACACAGTATAAATGATTCTGCACCAGTGATTATTAAGTGTTAATAGTTATATTACTTGACATAAACATGAGAAAAAGGATTGCAATATTAGGGCAGAGATCAGATCTATCACTACAACTGCTGTAGCTTACTTTAGCTGCATCAGGCCCACACAGTCCTACAAGATTATTTAATTTGAGCAAAAAGCTCATGGCGTGCTGTTTGTAAACTACAAAGAGACTTAATCAGCTGCAATTTGAGTTTAATGCCCTTTGATATTAACCCAGGAAAACCACATATGTTGTCATATCATAAAAAAATGAACAATAGAGACACACATATCGACATTTAAATAGAAACTGACCTGATAGTTATTTTGTTCAGCTGCCTTTGATGTGGAGTCACCAAGTTGTGATGCTTGGTTCATGCACTCAGGGATAGTTGCAGTATCCTTTTTCATTGGTAATGAATATGACATATCTACTGAGTCATTTTTGAGATTGACCTCCACCATATAATTGACCTCTGGATGTTGAGCCATCATATCATGACTTTCTGAGACTGAAACTTCAGAATCATCTGCTTCTTTAGTTGTCACCAGTTCAGATGAAGTGTCAGAGGAGCCAACTTTATCTGAGAGTAGAGTGCTATTGCTAAATTTAGCCTCTTTGTCTTCAAGTTCATCAAAATTTCTATCAAAGTTCTTTGAGTCAGTTAATATACTGCCAAAGTCATCAGTCTCTATAATTGCAGGTCTCAAAGGGAAAGTCTCTACCTCCACCTCCTCTGTTGGAAGCACTAATGTAGCTTGAATTACACCCATGTCTCCCGATTCTCCATCTTCTTCAAAGGTCTCATATCCTGGAGTTACTTCTGCTAACTGCTTATCAGACTCTTCTAACATCATTGTCTGTGTATGGTCCATAACATTAACACTGTCTGTTTCATTCACACTGAAACACTGCCCATCCCTGTTCAAAGACGTCCCAAAACTTGCCTGTTCTTGATGGTTGTAAATACCAACAGTTTCACCAGTCGGCATAAAAACAAGCTCACTATCACCGGCTTCACCTATTCCATCAGTACGATGTTCAATAGAGTACTGAACATCACCCACTTCGAAGTGCTTAGTATATTGCACACTGTTGTCGAAATTCAACACCACAGTCTCTTCTCTTTCTAGATTAGTAAAATCATTCATCTCACTCTCTGTCGTAAACAGAACACCTTGAGGTTCAGAAGACATAGTTCCCAATGGATAATCTAAAGCGAAAGTATCTTCTCTTTGTTCTTCAGAACTAATTTGTCCAGGACCCAGAACCCTATTCTCTTGAATTATTTCCCTAACAATCTCCCGAACTGTATAAAACGAACCCCCAACTTCTTTATGAGTAAGATTCAAGGATGGGAAATTCCCATTATTTGAACTCTGGTATCTGTTAACAACAATATTAAAAGTTCTTAAACATGATTTCTTAGTTTGAAATCGTATCTGAACCCCAAGAAACAGAGAAAAACCTCCAAAAGTTTGTAAGAAACAAATTTCCCATAACTAAAATATCCCTATTCCATACAACAACAACAACAACAACAACAACAACAACAACGCCCTAGTCCCAAAATGATTCGGGGACGGCTAACATTGATATGAATCGTTATAAGACATTCGTTTCCGTGACAAATGAAAAATAACTAAAACATCCATAATATAAACTAAATTAAACAACAATTATCATACATTATAGTTTAATTATCCAAATGAAGCACAAGAAATAGTAGTAAGGGCACCTTTTGATGAATAATTCAACCATAGTCTTCCTCTCTTCCTTGGACCGTCGAATTCGGGACTTTTTAGCCCCTGAATCATTTGGTGCAGCTAAGGCAAATGCTTGCCCAGCCCAGCTGCCCTTCACACTATACATGCTTAAATTGATTCTCCAACTTTACTCATAAATATCTGCAAAATAAAACCCATTATCAAAAAGTAAGTTATACAAACAAAAATCGAGCAAAATACCCAAATGATCAAAGAATGAGAAATCTTACTATAAACAACGGAAGTAGTAATTACAGTGAGAAAATGGGGGAACGTGCGGAAAGATTGAGAGACAGTGAGAATGTGAAGAATGAAGATGGGAGTGGGAGTGGGAGTGGGAGTGTAGAGTATAGAACCCCAAAACCCTACAAAACACTAAATGAATTGTTTAATTATTTTTTTTTTTTGTTGACGGGAATTGTTTAATTATTTTTGGTTTTTCTATGATATATCATGTGTTTTTTAAAATTCTACTTCCTCCATCTCATACTATAGTGTCTATTTCATTTTTAGTGGGTTAAATTTTAAAATTTTTGACCGAATATTCTCATTTATATATATAAACGAATATTCATGTGAGATCTTATTAAATTCGTCTCAATGTGTAGTTTCATAATATCAACTTTTTATATTTTTTATTAATACGGAATTAAATATATTAAAGGTCAAAGTTACGTCGTGGAGATCGTGTAAAAAACAAGCAATATATTATGGGACGGAGGGAGTATAATAATCCTTTATATTTTTTTTAGTTTTGCATTGTATTCCTGTATTTTTTATGTTTTCTACAAGATACTCTTAGCGTGTATTAATGAAAAAGGATGTTATTGATTTTTGAATTCTCACACAAAACTTTATTTAGTAGTTGAGATCTCTAAACTTCTCCCACTTAATTCTTATGCTCTTCTTCCCTAAACCCTCATCAGCCAAAGAAATCTACATCCTCTCAGTTAAAATTCTAAAAAAACATGTTTCGCAAACCCAAAAAATTTGGAACTTGGTGAGAAATTTCATCACTTTGAGTTGCATTGAAGACGAAGGTGACAAAGGAAGACATAATTTGAAACACAAGTGCACAACAGAGAGTTATTAGCTTGGAATAATCAAAATTTAGATAATTTTCTTGATTATTAGTTGTTAAATTGGTAGATTTATGTATTTGCAGTGTTTTAGTGAAGTTCAAGGTTTGATTATAATGTTTTGGTGAAGTTTAGGGCTTGACATTTAATTGCATGTTTGTTGTTGTGTGTTTATGTTCGGAGTAGTAGACAATGCCTGATAGAATTGTCAAAATTAATTACCTAGGAAATTCTGTAAATTTAAATGTTCAAGATGTTAAGTTGTGCTTGATGATAGATATATTGAATGATATGTGTGAGTAATTTGATGAAAAAGGCTATAAGCTCCCTGAATTTCCCGTGCTTTTCATGTGGTAATGGGGATGAAAGGACTGAAATGGTAGATGATGGGAGCATGATGAAGATGTTTAAGGTTGTTGGTACAAAGGTGATCAATGTTGGGTTAGTGTTGTAGAAGAAGCAACTTTTATTTGGACCTTAGCACAAAGAGTTAGGAAGGCTGACCAAACTAAGGCCCATCAGATAGGTGTGACTAAAGGTCCAAGGACAGTAGGCCCAAAGTACAAACTAGGAGCACCACATGAGATTAGTAACTTACCCCACCAAGCCAACAAGCCCATGACTGTGTTAGGTGACCCTATTGAACCTACCCCACCAAGCCAACCAGGCCCAAAGATTATTAGGCTCAAACTACAAACTAAGAGCAAAGACACATGCCCGTAACACTATTTCTCCACAAATTGACTTACATTTGAGTAATGACCCACCCCCTCCAAATCCACCTATAATTATGTTAAAAGAACCAACCCCACCACCCCAAACGAATTGTTTTCAATCACTTTTTCTCTTAGCAGCCCTCCAGTGAGGAGAAGCTCAAGGTTCCCATAATTGCTTACATCCCAACCATCACAACAACCCCATTTCCACTTCAGTGATCTTGACTAACTAGATTAGACTATAAACAGTCTTGATCACAATCCATTTCATAAGCCCATGCATTCCCAGTCCCTCCATGAACCCACTACTTCTCAAGCCCTTGACCAACTCACCTCACAGCCCAATCCTAGCCCACCTCATAGCTCATTGATGAGCCCACTTCCCAGCCCATTGATTTAGCCCACCTCACATCCCATTGATGAGCCCACTTCCCAGCCTATTGATGAGCCAACTTCACAGCCGAACAACTTATAATCTACTACTGCTAACCAACCTAACTCAACTAGATAGACCCACTCCTCAGTCCAATGTGGATTCAAGTGAGCCTTCTAGCAAAATCAAAACCAAACCAACCTTTCAATATATATGGAAAAAAAGATCAAAATCTACAGCCAAGGGTAAGGGACTGTGGATTGCCCAAACTCAAACTAGGTCAACTGTTTATACTGCTCCTACTGGTAGCATACCGGAAAGAACTAGATTAAGGGTTGTTGTGATGGAATGTGTAGAAGAGAGTGATGATGATGAATGTGAAAATGATTGGGAACCCGCCCAGGATAGTGAAGAGAGTTCTGAGGATAAAAATGAGGATGATATACTCATTGATGAGGATGATGTGTATGAGTTACTTAACCATGCTTATGTAGATGGTGGATGGGAGGCTTTTAAAGAGTCATAATAGAATTATGAGAATGGATATTTTACCAGGATGTTTAGGAATGGTCAATTGTATGATGATGTTGACATGGGAAGCATCGATTTGAAGCCATGGACGATGTCTGTGGACAAAGAACATTTAAAGGACACTCTTAGAGATTAATGTATCCAAGAAGGGTTTGTCTTGGATATGAGGAGGTCAGAGGGGGCTAAGTACACTGCTGAGTATGCAAATGAGAGGTGTGAATGGAGAATTTATGCCTCTAGACTACCAGATGGTCATATATACTTGGGCCATAAAAACACTTAAGCCTGGCCACAAATTAAATGTGACATGCATTTGGTTCAGAATCCCATGGTTACTTGTGAGTGGGCAGCTAAGAAATTGTTTGAAGAATTTGGATAAGGAAAAATGGAAACTAATAATCCAAACTTTAGCACTTCTTCTGAAAACAATACCACATCTTAGATTTCTGGAAACAATCCCACATTTAACCCCCATCTTCTCAAAATAGGTCTTTTTACCTCCAACCTGTTTACCAGGTTATTTTTTTTTTTTGAAAAATTGGATTTTAATAATCCAACCTTTAGGCGATCTTCTTAAAACAGTCCCACTTATAAGTTATTTTTGAATAATCCAACCTTTTGGTAATATCTTCTCATAATGGTCCTTAACCTGTTGTCACCGGCATAATAGGTCAAATGTGACACATGTCACCCTCTCGTTGATCAGAACATTTTCTCCTCCTCTACTTCTTTTTCTACACAACCACCACCATTACCACCACCCTACCCCTGCCCCTTGTAGCACCACCCTCACCCCCACCCTATCCCATCCCACTGCAACCTACCCCCAACCGAAACCCCTTGCAGCCCCACCCCCACCCTAGCCCACTGCAACCCAAGCCCCTGCAGTCCGACCACACCCCAATTCGCTGCAGCCCCATCCCACCCCCAATCCGCTACAAACACCACCTCAGTTCGATGCAACCCCACCCCCGCCACCCCCACCCCACCCCACCAAGCCTGCTGCGACCTAATTCCAGCCCGTTACAAACCCTAAACTCCACCCCACCCGATCTCTCCACCCGATTCCCACCCCCGTAACAAACCCCCTGTAATCCCCCCACACCTCGCCGGTAGCCCCGAGCAAACCCCCTGCAAACCTCGCCGATCTCTCCACCCGATTCCCACCCCCGTAACAAACCCGATTCCCACCCGATTTCCCTTCGTCTTTTTCCATCTTGTCACCCCTTCCCGGCGACGAAGAGAGAAACAGAAAAGCGGCGACGAAGAGAGAAAGGGCGGCCGGTGGAAGAGATGGGAGGGGTCAAACTGAACCAAGGAGGTGAAGGGGGAAGAGAGAGAAATGAGTAGGAGGAGGGGGTAAAAATTACCTGATGTTCAGGTCACAAGTCACTGGGATCATTATGAGAAGATATTACCAAAAGGTTGGATTATTCAAAAATAACTTATAAGTGGGACTGTTTTAAGAAGACAGCCTAAAGGTTGGATTATTAAAATCCAATTTTTCTTTTTTTTTTTTGTCCTTTAATCTGTCTCCCCACCTTACATCCTTCTTTTATGGCTCATCACCATTCCTAAACCGACCACCACCACCACCAAACCCCTCTCGCACCTAACCATCGCCACCCCCTCTCACTCGACCACCGCTGAAGAGGAAACCCACCCGACACCACCAAACCAGAACCCTGGCCAACCCTAATCCCTAAACGCCACCTGAACTGAACCCCCCACCCACTCCACCACCTGAACTGAACCCGGAATCCCACCCCACCTTCATTGCCACCCCCTTTCACCTAACCCTCACCCCCACTAGACCAAAACCCCAACCTACTCGATTGAAATCCCACCTCACACATGGCACCCACCGCCTCGACCCAAAACCCACCCCACTAGTCAGGTAAAAGGGAGGTTGCTGGGAAGGGGAGGGAATGGGATGGGGGCTCCAGCAGGCGAGGGGTGGGAAGGGGATGGGGGCTCTGGTAGGGGAGGGGAGGGGAGGGGATGGGAGGGGAGGGAAGGGGGAAAGGGGAAGGGAAGAGGGAAAGGGGAAGGGGAAGGGAAGGGGATGGGGGCTCCGGTAGGCAGCAGGGGAGGGAAGGGGATGGGGGCTCCGAGGAAGAGGCAAGGGGATGGGGGCTCCGAGGAAGAGGCAAGAGGATGGGGACTCCGGCAGGGGATCGAAGAGGCAAGGGTATAAATTCCTTTATTTTTAAAAAAAAACTAATTAGAAGGTGACACGTGGTAAGTCACCTTCTAAAATAAGTTAACAATGTCACAAACCGGTAAAATACATGTTTTGAGAAGATGGGGGGTAAAGGTGGGATTGTTTCCAGATTTCGAAGAGGTGGGATTGTTTTCAGAAAGAAATGCCAAAGGTGGGATTATTAGTTTCCAATTTTCCTTTAGATAAAACACACAGATGAAAGGCAAAATAATTAAAGGCCTATCGTGGGATAGTTATGGGTTGACAATGGTCACATCTACTATGTATAAGATGAAAGATATAGAAATCAGGATGATTCAGGGGGGGCCATGATGAAACTTACACTCACTCACTAACCTACTGTGAGTTGTTCCTTAAGAATAACCTTGGCTCATTAGCTTTTTGCATTTGGAGAACATTGCAAAAACCTGAGAAAGCTCTATAGTTTACATCTATCTTCATTAGCTTTAAGTCTCAGTTCTAAGGATTAATAGATGATTGTAGGGGATTGTGGGAGTTGATGACACTCACCTTAAATGTAATTATGGAGGGATTCTTTTGTCAGCAGTCTTATTGGATGGCAACAATGAGATCTTCCCAGTTGTTGTTGTTGTTGTTGATTGCGAAAACAAAACAAGTTGGAGTTGGTGCTTCACACATTTGAAGACCTTGTTGACTACAAATGGCAGGAATGATTGAACAATAATGAGTGATATACAAAAGGTAATAACTTCACTTGTTTGTTTTGTACATTCATAGTTTATATGTAAATAACACTTACTAATACCTTTGCTTGTGTGTTTGTCACATGTGAATAGGGTATTGATCCTAATAGTCTAAATCGGGTTTGGCCAAAAGTACCAAGAAGATACTGTGCAAGGCACTTATGCAATAACTTCAAGCATGAATACCATGGTATTTTGATGCACAAATTGTTTTGGGGAGTCACAAACTCATAGTCATTGTACAGTTTTAGGAAGGCTTTGCAAAAGGTACAAGAAGTTGCTACTTTGGGTGCTTGGAAATGGTTCAAGGATGTAGGTCCCCTTGAAACTTGGACAAAGTGGAAGTTTGATCCATCACTTTGTAATGATCAAAACACCAACAACTTTGTGGAGAGATTTAACTCCACTATTGGCTCAGATAGGTGCTGCCCTATTTTGACCTTGTTGGAAGGTATTGAAATCTTTCATTCGTTTATTGTAGTTTTTTTTTTTTTTGCATTTTCTCACTCATGTTTATAATTGCTGTTGTGTTTCAGGTGTTAGAAGAATAGCCATGGTCAGGCATGCCACTAGCTAACAACTAGAAGAGCAATGGGTTGATGATGGGATCTATCCAAATATCAGGGAGATGGTAAGATTTTTAACCAAAGACTCTAGGACATGTCAAGCTTACCCACTAGGGAGAGGTGAGTATGAAATTCATGATGGCAGGGTTACTTCACATGTTTCATTGAATCATAGAACCTGTGCTTGTGGGAGATGACAGATTAGTGGAATTCCATGTAAACATGGAATTAAGGCAATCTTGGATGATGCGAAAGACCTTTTGCATTTTGTGAGTGAATGGTTTAGTTTGGCTAGGTACAGGGAAGCTTATCACCTTAACATATCACCTATTCCTGATTCAGAACAATGGCCTGACCTAGGTTGTCTAGAACTCATCCCTCCAACCATGCAAAGAGGAATAGGTAGGTCGTTTAGGAATAGAAAGATGGAGCAGGGAGAGGAAATGAAGGGAAAAAGGAGCACAACAATGCAATGTAAGAAGTGCAAGGCATTTGGCCACAACTCAAAAACATGTAAAGGAGGTGCAACAATAAGAGAGCTAAGGGAGCAATAAGGTTTGGAGGTTCAATCTTCCAATCAGACAAGGAATTCAAGAAGACAAGTTAGCACTTCACAGCGGACACAACCTCAGATTGAGAGTAATTTGATTGACTTGATGATCAATCAATCACAAACATCTCCCACTCCTAAGGCAAGCACTTCACAATAGCCTAATTCAAGGACAAACACTTCAAGGAAATCACAACCTAGGCTCCCATCTTTACAGCAGCAGGCAAACACTTACAGGCCTAGGCTCCTATCTTCACAGCAACAACCAAGCACTTCCAGGCCTAGGGTCACATCTTCACAACAACATGTGTTCATAAGGGAAAAACACCCAAGGCAAACTGCCATTAGCCTTCCATCTGCAAGTATTGGACATACACTTATTAAAAAAAAGATAGATGGCAAATGCTCCAAAAGTAGTTTGTTTTGCTAGAACAATGGCCCCAATTTTTGTCAGAATCAAACTGGCTTTTTTGCGCTTTAGCTTTATTTTGTGAACATCTAGGAAATGATATACTATTACTTAGCTTATTGCCAACTATGTTAACAGTAGATAGTGCTTTCCTTTGTTGGGAATATTAGTTTTTAGCAGACAAATTTAATTAGACAAGTTATTTGTGTAAGACTTGGTTCTTTTTTAGGAATGTCAAATAATCAACTATGTTGCAAATTTTCAAATGCTACATATCAAATATTTGACAATTAAATTGAACACTGAATTTGATGCTCTCATTCATAACAAAATAGGATATAAACTTTGGTCATTATAAAATAAAAAAGAGAGAACTATTGCTTACACCCACTTGCAACATTCTCATCCTGGTATAACAAAATTAAAATTAGCATTAAAACATACAAAAAAATACCAATTTTTGCCATCTCCTTTAAAAATCCAGCCAATTCATGCACCTTATCTTTAACCCCTTCAACCTCTTCTTTGATGCTAATTAATGTCGCATCATGTTCATCTTCTACATTTGCTTGAATTCCAAACTGCAATGCCTTACCTCTCCTCTAAACATGGTGGTTAGGGGTGTTAATGGGTGGTTAACTGTCCCGAAATAATATTTTCGTTCGGTAACCGAAAGTTTCAATTCACTATTTTTGCTGAGAGAATTTGAGTTGTACAACGGAATTCTCTGAAATTTTAATAAAAGTGTTCTTATTTGCCATTGCCTTCTGCATCAGGTAATTTATGCCTTCTGTAATTTGTCTCGAATTGTTGTTTTTTTTATGAATTTTGTAAATATTAATCTTTTTTTTCGAATTACAATTAAATTCTTTGTCTTCAACCTCTCATCAATCTGGACTTCATAATTCATAAATTCTAAAGGTTTTTCTTGCCTTTTTTTCCTTCAATATCAAAGATATGAATTTTGATGGAATTATTGTAAATTGAATAATTAAAAGGCCTTTCATTATACAATATACAAATTTTGACTAATTGAAATTTTTATGCTTTATTGTTTCTCTAAATTTTTCATAATTCAATGCAATAAGTTGATTTCCTTTACATGCCTAAAACCTGATGTACAATATCTGTAATGAATTGAAAGTGTTGATTTTTCGATGAATATGGAGAAAACTATTTGTGTTGAAAGTTTCTGAAATTTAGTTATGCTTCATATGTATTTACAAGAATGACGACACATAAGGTGGATGATGATGCAGTGAGCACTGATCATCATACTTTAATGCATTTTGAATATCCAGAGTATTCAAGTT
Source organism: Beta vulgaris subsp. vulgaris (assembly GCF_026745355.1). Lineage (NCBI taxonomy): Eukaryota > Viridiplantae > Streptophyta > Magnoliopsida > Caryophyllales > Amaranthaceae > Beta > Beta vulgaris. The sequence goes on from NC_079209.1 coordinate 26,881,840, forward strand.
GTTTATTTGAAGGGTAGGCATGAGTGCATGACACTGTTGGACACAAGCCATCTCAGCCTCTCAGGCAGGGCTGCGCAATTTGCGTGCGTGTTTGGCCCCCCAAACTCTCCATCTTCGTAACCTAGTTGGGATATAAACCCACCTAACTAGCCTTCATAGCATTTCCCCACCACGAAAAATATACAAGAAATCCGAGTACCAAACTGCAGATCTATTATTTGCAAAGTTCTGGTAATGCTGTTGAGCTAAGAGCACTTTGGTGATACTTTGACTTGTTGAGTGTTTGTCGAGTGGGAACTAGGAATTAAGGTAGAACTAGTATGTGTAAATGGTAGTGCGCATATCTAGCAACTCTGTAATAGTATATCTGTTCCTTATGCTTGAATGGATTTTTCCGTCATTAGTTTTTACCTACTTTTGAAGTATAAAAAAATGATTGCACATAATAACACATCTTGAGTTAACTGAACCTTTATTTCAACTCCGGTTGAGGCTTTAGTTGTCCAGTTAGCCAAAAGGGAAGGAGAATTGCTTCATGAAAAGGAGGAGGTGAAAAGGCTAGCACACTTCTTGAAGCAGGTATTGTAAGAAATAATGCTTTTCAGTTATCAGGTGTCCATCCTCTTTGCTTGTTATGTGGTCAAGTCCATCCTCTTTGCTTGGTTTCAAAATGTGGATATGCATTCCACTCCCGAAAGTTCAAATTACCCAATTCCATGAAATTGTTTGTGCACTAAGTTGTAGTTTATATACTAGCAAAGACTCTACTCCAGATGTCTCTATACTCTTGTTGTGAACCAACATGTCTTCTGTTAGACTGTTGATTTCTCTTGCTAACATTGGGAAAGTGGGTTGGTACTTGGTAGTAAGGCTGGCTTTTTGTGTCATCTTCTGCTTGAAATTTTAAAAATATTTCATTGCTCGGGAGCTTGTGTGGTTCATGCAATTTTTTTACTTGTACTTTCATGTGCTTATTGAAAGTTCTCTGCACCATGCTTTGATAAGGTAAATGATGGAAATATGATTTCGTCTACCCTAACTTCTTTAATTATGGCAGGTGGTAAGGCGGGTGGAGTTCAGTAGCAAGTTCGGCGGCAAGGTGAGTCACGAATCAAACTCTAATCTTTACCTATATTTGATTGATTTATGGGTTACTATTTCCCTTGAATGACATTTCTTTATTGAAGTGAATTTCTACAATTTCTTGGATTTCTGGTTACTTAAGTATTCAATTCCTAGCAAATAATGTTATTTAGGATCGCAAATAGTTACTACATGACAGTGGTAAGTCAAAATCTGATTATGCTTATGGGTGAGATGAATGTCAGGCGATGGATTATGTTAATTATAATTATAGCCCACAAGCCAACAGAATGAGTCCATCTAACAGACATAATTTGACATCGAGTTTCTAGTTTCTACCATATGCCATGTATTAGTTAGAAGTCATATAAGCAAGAGTATTTTGTTTAGGTCATGTTTTATGTGAATTATTTGAAGATATATGTTCATATTTTTTTTTTCTTCTTAAGTTGGTTTTTATTTGTTATCGTATATTTTTTTTTTTTAGACATGGATTCTAGTTGGATAGATTTACCAAAAGGCCATCCCGCTTATTATAATGGTTGCATGAAATTCTTAGAGCTTGCTAAAGAGACTCTTGTTGAAGGAAAAACTCGATGCCCATGTAATAATTGCAAGTTAAACAAATGGTTTAAGTTGGAAAAAGTAGGAGGCCATATTTTATTGTACGGTTTTTATAAGAACTACAAAAATTGGATTTTTCATTGTAGTCATCAAGTGGGTAACAACTTAGGGCTCCATGTGATCAAGCAAAGGGAGTAGGTCGAGTTGATATTAATGGGTTGCTAAATGCAACTTTTAGGGTTGGTAGTCCACAATCCACTAACGAACCCCCGTTATTAATGAGTTAGATTCGATGACGAAGATTAAATGAGATGCATGAAGAGGTAAATTTTCAATACAAGGTAGATGATGAATATGTATCAATTAACACCGACGCAGAAGAGACAAAGTACAATAGACTCAAGGAAGCTTCTAAAGAGAGTCTATATGAGGGGTGTACTACTTTTTCAAAGCTATCGTTTCTATTGCACTTATTTCACCTTAAGTGTATGTTCCACTGGTCTACTGAGTCATTTAATAAATTGCTTGAACTTCTATTAGACGCATTTCCTTATATTATGGAGTTCCCATCGTCTTATTACGAAAGCATGAAGATAATTAAAGATTTGGGTTTAGGTTATGAGAAAATCCATGCATGTCCAAATGATTGCATGTTATATTGGGGGATTTTGCAGACAAAAGTGAGTGTCATATTTGCCACACACCAAGATGGCAAAATGTGAAAGGCAAGCAAGGTGATACAAGTGAGAAAGGTAAAGAAACATGTAGAAGGGGGTGCCAGCTAAAGTAATGCGGTATTTTCCTCTCATCCCTAGACTAAAGAGGCTTTACATGTCATCTAATACTGCAAGAGACATGAGATGGCATTTTGACCGCAAGGACGAAAAAATTATTAGCCACCCGGCAGATGGAGAGGCTTGGAAAAAATTTGATGATAGATATGAAGAATTTGCTAAAGATCCTCGTAGTGTTAGACTAGGTCTAGCAAGTGATGGTTTTAATCCATATCGTCTTATGAACACTAATTACAGTACATGGCCAGTGATTCTGATTCCTTATAATTTGCCTCCTTGGCTTTTTATGAAGTCATCCCCATTTATTTTGTCCTTGATTATTCCTAGAAAATATGGTCCCGGTATTGATGTTGATGTGTATTTGCAACCATTAATCCATGAGTTAAAATTGTTGTGGGAAGGTGTAGATGCCTTTGATGTTTATAGTGGAAAAAACTTTAAACTACGAGCATCCTTACATTCCACTATAAATGACTTTCCTGCATATGCTATGTTGTCGGGTTGGAGTACAAAAGGTTATAAAGCTTGCCCTACTTGTGCCAATTCTACTTGTTCATATTATTTTGGTGGTAAAATTGTCTACCCCGGTTCTCGAAAATGGTTACCGATTGATCATCCTTACGTTCTCAAGCTAATTTATTTGATGGGAAAGAGGAATATGGCTTGCTCCGGTTCATGCTAGTGGGACAGAAATTTTGAAGCAGCTACAAGAAGTTAATTATGTTTATGGAAAATAAAAAACGGTTCCTAAAAAAAGAGGGAGAGAAGAAGTTGAGGATGATAAATTGATAATGATAATGATAAGGTTCTTTGGAAAAAGAAAAGTATATTATTTGACTTGGAATACTGGGAACATAATCTTCTTAGACACAATTTAGATGTTATGCACATTGAGAAGAATGTGTGTGATAATCTCTTAGGAACTCTTTTAGAAACCGAAAAGAGTAGAGATGATATGAAAGCTAGGGAGGCTCTCAAAATAAATATAAAATCTCATCTTTGGCTTCAAACGCATCCTAATCGTGTTAAAGAGTATATGCCTCCAGCTTCATACAACATGGATAAAGAAGAAAAAGAACGGTTTTTGAGAGTCTTGAAAAAGCTTAGAGTTCCTGATGGTTATGGATCAAATTTGCAAAGATGTATGAACATGAAGGAGCGTAAACTTATTAATATGAAAGGTCACGATGATCATATCCTCATGCAAGAAATCCTTCCTGTTGCTTTAAGAGCAGCAAATGCCACAAAAGTTATTGATTTGCTTGAGGAGTTGTCGTACTTTTTTAAGAAGATTTGTTCAACCACCATTGATAAAGGAGAGTTAGATACCATTCAGTCAAAGCTTGTGTTGACCCTTTGTAAGATGGAGAAAGAGTTCCTCCCAACATTTTTCACAATTATGGTTCATCTACTAATTCATTTAGTGGATGAGGTTAAACTCGCGGACCTGTTCATTACAGATGGATGTATCCTATTGAAAGGTCATATTTCTAATTTCATATTTTCTTTCATTTGTTACTTTTTTATATATAAAAATCCATCGTCAAATCTTCTCTTATCTCTTTCGTACTCACAATCTTCATATATATTAAGGTACTTGGTCTTTTTGAAATCTCATGTTAGCAATAAAGCACAACCTGAAGGGTCCATAGCGAAGGGTTCCTTTTATGGGAGACAATTACATTTTGCTTGAGATATTTAGAAAGTGTTGAGACCATGTTCAACAGACCGAAAAGAAATGATGCCGGGGTTCCACACATCACTAACTATCTATACAACTCAGGTTGTCGCGTAAATGGAAAGAGAGAAATGTCGTCTTGATGACAAAAGTTTAAAGCAAGCACATCGCTATGTTTTACTTCATTCGATGAGATGAAACAAGTGTTTGAGTAAGTACCATTATAGGTATCTAGTGAATGTATTAATTATAACTTTAACAATATTTTTTTTTTCAAATTCTTAAGTTATTTCCTCAAGTAAAGCGGCAAGAGCATCGAGTGGGCGAAATTGCGGCGAATGAATATAAAAAATCAATGGAGACTTAACAAATTCTCCGATTGGTTGCAAAACCAGGTTATATGCTTTAAAATTTTGGGTTGCCTTAATTATTTTATATATCAATCAAAGTTTAAATTAATAATTTACCTGGAGTTATAGATCCATAACCTAGATGATAACACAGTAGAAGGAAAGCTGAGAAAAGCGTTGGCTGGTGGTTTAAGCAATTGCGGTAAAAGGATGAAAAGCGTCATTATTAATGGATATAAATTTGATACCGTGGATCGTGAATGATTTTGGAAGACACAAAATTCTGGAGTGATGGTTGAAGCCGATGGGTATTATGGAAAACTGAAAGAAAATTTTGAACTTGATTACTATGGCTCATTTAGGGTTGTAATGTTTCGTTGTGACTGGGTTGACATTCGTAGGGGTTTTAAAACATACCCGAGTGGCAGATTACTGTCAACTTCTCGAAATTGATGCACACTGGTCGAAATTTGCATGATGATCCATTTGTTTTCTCTTATTAAGCAAAACAAGTTTTTTATGTCGAGGATGAGATACAAAAAGGATGGCTGCACGTAATTAAGACTAAGCCCAGGGACTTGTTTGATATACTCGAGAATGATGAGATTCTAGAATAGAAGGTTTTGGGTTTTTAAAATTTTATCATTGTTCATTTGTGGATTTATGTTTTGATTCTGGATTCGAGTTCTTAACTTTTATTTAATGGTACTACTTTGTCTACTCCACATTTATCTTTCTAATTATTCCTCTGTTTGCATTTTCCTCTTGATTTCACTCTATATCTACTTAAAAATTATGTAAATGAATGTGATATGTTGTGGATTATTTTGATTGGGTGAAAGCTTTGCTGAGGATATTGATTATTGATGTCGTATTGTATCATTTATAGTATAAGCCACTTAATTAGGCTTTGTTGTTAATTTTTTGGTTAATTGCTTCATGCTCTGTTGTTCAGATTGGAGATTATTGTTGTTTTTCCGTGTCTTAAGTTAGCATGTTAATTAAAGGAACTAAGATTGGATAAAAAAAACTTAAGTTCTTGCTATAATCATGGGAAAAGAAAACCATATTATAGGCTTATAGCATAACTACTATGATGAGAACTCTTTAAACTGTTCTTCGAATAAGTTGGTCGAGGGAAATAGAAGTTTTAACTCTTTTTGTTTTTCTTTCTCTTCTATAACTACAAATATAAGAATGATTTTTGGTGGTCTTTGTCTATGCATCTTAACTAGAGGACTAAATATGAGTTTATCAGGATGTTTTGGTTGTGGTAGATATGCTTTTTCTCCCACTGGCTTCTTTTAGTTTTAGTCTTATTAGCTGCTTTGGATAGTCGGCCTCATATGTGATTGAATACAAGAAGATAGATTATTGCTATAGAATAATTACACACAATAAGTGCGTGGTATCAAATTTCACAGTTTTTGGTTGATAGGACTCCGTATGCATGGTCTTGAAATGATATTTGGTTGATGGCCTTGTCTCTTTTTCCATTTTTAGTGTTGTGGAGCTATCAACTTGACGAAAGTTACCAGGACCTCGATCTTATTCTCTGTTCTTTACAGTCCAATACTACACTGCATGTCTCCTTCATGCTGGAATATATATAATGTGTAATTAGTTTGACATGTAGGAAGTTTTTTTTTTTTTTTTTGAATTTGTTTGTTAACCTTTATGTGTTCCCCTTTCTTTCCTTTATTTTTACAAGCTTTCTGCTGACTGAATGTATTCAGAAGGAGAATCTCAATATCTTAAATCTTCTAAGGAGAAGGAGAAAATTGATTTTTACAAGGAGAAAGAGTGGTTACAAATCTTTCAAGCACAGTCAAGGTAATATCCTGGTTGCATTATTCCATACCGTGGGCACATAACTGTATGTGTACCCTCTCTCAATCTCTCATTGACCCATTTGCTCATTTATTTTATTTGCAGCAGTGTTAGTGTCTCCATAGTCCATTGGTAAAGTGCATACAACATAATTTGTGACGAGGGCACTTACCTGATGAGGCTGACCTTCAATTCTGATATATCGATGCACCCTGTTATACCACCAGTCTCTCTTCTGCTAGTTGCTTTTTATGTGCTTGTAAACCTTGATGATTGAGTTATGATAATTTGGCATTAAAGTGTTAAGTTCTCTAGAGCCAATTCGTGCTCTAAGATTTCCAGAAGATGCAAGAAGACAGGAGAGAGTTTTACATGTTAATTGAGCTTACTGCTCCCAGACATTTGCAAATGCAGTAAAGCCTTTCAGGAATGATGCTAGAATTTAGCTGGAAAAATGGCATACTTTTTGGTCTGAAGTGGTGGCTAACTCAAAGACTTTATGCCTAAACAATGTTTTAGATTCACCTAAAATATTTTATAATCTGTGTGATGTGACTGGAAAATTTTACTTCCAGAGAAGTTATACGTCGCTATATTGGAATTCTTTTCACTGTATCTGACAGTACAAGTAGAAGTAATCGAGCACTTCCGGTCATGGTTTTATCTAGGTCATAACTCATAAGTCATTGCTTGTACTATATATTATTGTGAGGTTATTGAAGTTTATTCTGTTCACACTTCACAGTATGCTTTGAAGTCTACAATTGTATTCAGTGAATCAGTTGTAAGCACCTGCACATGCAGATAGCATTCCTTTCTGTTTGTGGTTCATTTAGGGGGCTTTACTACAGGTGGTTGTATTAATCCTGGTTTGTATCTCAGTAAATCCCTTATTTTCTTCGAAGTCCTATTTTTAAGCATATATTTTGAGGTTCCGTTTGCTGCTGTGATTTAAATGAGTCGGTTTAGAGTGTTGTTACAGATGCATATCATTCATTTATGGGGATTTACCACACCAAACGTAACAAGGAGCAAATTGAGAAGGAAAAATTGAAATTAGACAAGCTAAAGGATACTGAAGCTATGATAATCAATAATGTAGATGTAAATTGTAATTTGGCTTCATTTTAAATATTATAGCAGTTTTCAGAAGGGCTTGATCATTATCTTTTTTGGTCTTGCAGTGATATATTATGACTTATCGAGGGAAGAGAACGAGGGACGTACATGCAGATGACCAGGCCAGTTCATTGTCTTCGCAGTCACCAGGTGCTGCTGCTGCTGCTGCTGCACACAGCTCTCCTTCGACCGAAAATGCATCATAACCAAACAAAAAACAAATCCTCCAATCACAGCCATATGAGGTTCCTTCTAATGTTAGATTTGGACCATTTTGCCCATCAAGTGTCACCACAACAAAGGTTATGTCTCCATGTTTGAATACAGAAAGTGCAACAACTAGCAAACCATTAGCTATATGGAAAAACCCACCTTAAATTACATTAAAACCAGTCAAAATCCCTCATCTTTCTTCTGGTCATATCTCACCTCTTGGTTCATCTACTGTTACATCAAAATAGCTCAAAGTCCCTCTTACTTCCTCTGTTCATATCCCGCCTCTCAATACATCTACAATTACATCAAAACCGCTCAAAACCCCCACTAGTTCTTCCGGTCATATCCCAGCTCTCAACACATCGACTATTACATCCAAACCGCTCAAAATCCCTCATTCGTCTTCTAGTCATATCCCATCACTCAACCCTTCTACTAATACATCCAAACCGCTCAATATCCCTCATCCTTCTTCTAGTCATATCCCACCACTTAACCCTTCTACTATTACGTCCAAACCGCTCAAAATCCCTCATCCTTCTTCTGGTCATATTCCACCACTCAACCCTTCTACTAATACATTAAAACCGCTCAAAATCCCACACTAGTGGAAAAATAAAGAAGGGCTGCGCTGAAAAAGGCCTGTAGGGCTGCGCTTTTTGACAGCAGCCCTTTCAATAGCAGCCCTTCACTTTTTAAGTAGGGCTGCGCTACACAAGCGCAACCCTTCACAAGGAAGGGCTGCGCTTTTTAGGTAAAAGCGCAACCCTTCTAAGCTAGAAGGGCTGCGCTTTACCTAAAAAGCGCAGCCCTTCCTACCAAAAAAAATGATTTTTTTTTTTGATATTTTTTTGCTCATGTATTAATCTCACATTTTCTGAATGTTAACATTTGCATTAAGCTTTAAAGTAAACCATCCAAATCCAGAAGAGAAGAAATTACAGAAGAGAAGAAATTATAGATCTACAATGCAACTAAACCCAAATATACAGAAGAGAAGAAATTATAGATCTACAATGCAACTAAACCCAAATATACAGAAGAGAAGAAATTATAGATCTACAAAGCAACTAAACCCAAAATAAAAAAAAAGAACGAAACGAAAAGGAACAAAAACTAATATACAGAAGAGAATAAATTATAGACCTGAAAATACAAGAACATTAATCAAAACAAAGATTAAGAAATTATAGATCTGAAAAGTCAAAAACTACCTCCAAACATTAACCTAATAATGTTTAAATACATAAAACAAAACCCTAATACATAATTAAGGAAATAAAAAAATTCGGAAATACTTAAAATGCCTATTTGGAGCCTTAAACGAACTCGGATGACTCGTTGGCCCGTTCCGCTTCCGAAAAGGTATCACAATAGGCAATCGGACTCCGTCGGCATGATTAGTGCAAATCATTTTAGGCTTTTTGTCGCAACGTTTTTGGGAGTTTTTGAGAGATAATATATTTGACCAAGAGAGGATGAGAGAGAAGGAGGAAAGAGAGGAGGGACGTGAGAGAAGGAGGAAAAGGGAGGAGGGACGTGAGAGAGCAGAGAGAATGAGGGATAATATATTTGACGAAGCCCGCTTAATATTTGAAGCCCGCGAGTTTTTTATTTCAAATTTTTTAAGTAGGGTTGCGCTTTTGGTAAAAGCGCAGCCCTACTAAGTGAAGGGCTGCGCTTTTCTTCAAAAGCGCAGCCATTCTGCTATGTAGGGCTGCGCTTTTGAAGAAAATCGCAACCCTTCACTAGTAGGGCTGTGCTTATAGAAAAAGCGCAGCCCTTCCTGCGCAGCCCTTCCTTTTTTCTCCCCTAGTGCCACATCCTTCTTCTGGTCATATCCCACCACTCAAACCTTCTACTAGTACATCAAAACCGCTCAAAATCCCACATCCTTCTTCTGGTCATATCCGAGCACCTTTCAACCCATCTACTAGTACCCCACTCAAAATCCCTTCTAATTCCTTTGATCCTATCCCACCTAGTAGGTCGCCTTCTAGTCATAACTCCCCTACTATCTCATCTCTTAACCAATTAGAATCCTGTAAGCAAACAAAGCAAAAAGAGGGTGAAGAATCATTAATGAAGTCAAGAACATCAAAATCTGTACGGTCAACATCATATCCAGATTGGCCTTCAAATGTTCAATTTGATAGGAAGGAAGAGGTTATGACAAAGGGTAATGTCTTTCCTTGATGGTCTACTAGGATTTTGACTTATATCGGTATCTATTATATCTATTTATGGTATTCTAATATGTTTTTATGCAATGTCATCCCATTATTTATCTCTATCAGGATGCTAAAGGTAACATCGCATTGGTAAGTGGTCCCATTCCAACAATCAATGTGTGGAGTAACAACAGCGTTAAAGGTGAATTCAACGAGTTTTACCAACCGCTTAGGAAAGGTGGAGATATCTTGGTCAGATTCATTGGTAGCATTGCAAAGGTAAAGACCTATTGTCCAGTTGGAGAAGTGAATTGGCATGAAGTCGATAAGAATATGAAAGCTATGTTGGTAGAGGAGGTCAAAGTAAGTATATATCTAATTCTTCTTCTTACTCATTTTCCAGCCCTTTGCAGATTATTGCCTTGTATTCAAACCGAAATTGCAGACTTTTGCACGAACTCAGTTCGTTTGAAATCCGTAGGTTGGATGACTTGCCTTTGTCTGTTTAGTGGTAGTTTCCTCTGCCCATTGCTGCCTGCATAGATTATTGATGATGCTAGTATTGCTTCTTTTGTTATTAATGCTTTTGTTGTGCGGTATGTAATCTGAAATTAATGGTGCAGCATATGGGTCGCATTGTCTCACTATTATAATACCCATCAGCACTCTTGCTGTCAATTTTTTTTTTTACATATTTTGAAATGTCTTTTTTCTCATCTTTTTATTTAAGTTCAATTATGCTCCTTTAAGAATTTCTGCCTCCTCTGAAAATATTGGGTTACTTGCCGACGTACACCAATGATTTTTAATGACAAAAATGAGAATTAAAATTAGAGAATATCAGAAGACTATATTGAGACTATTGGGCACTGAGCAATGTCCCTGATTTACATTCGTACTGTCCACTAAGAGCCCAATTCTTAGCAACAACTCCTCCCCTGTTACTGAAAGCAGCATGGTCATCAAAACTAGCTGCAGAGTTTGACAAATTTCTGTATGAGCGGTTAGAGAATATAGTAACTTTAAGACTTCTGAAAAACTTTCAGTTGATATTATTTATACCTGTGAGACCATTCCAACAATACCAACTATCAGCATTAGGTTTGCAAACTGGTTCTTGCTGAAGTGGAACTCTACTTTTAGGAAGTACTGCATCAAGTGACTACCATAATCATGCAAAATTATGCCAAATTCGTACATTTATAATGTTTCTTATTTCTGCTAGAGTCTTTTATAGCTTTTAGGGATACATTGATTCATTTTTGATGGGTTTGAGTGACTACCATTAATGAGGCATGTAGACCACCTTCAGCGAGGCTATGGAATAACACCATAACTGCGACCTGTGAGAATATTTTGCTGCATAAGATGAGAGAGATGCTTTAGATATATATGTGAAATAACTACAAGTAGGGAAGTAGAAGATGAGTGGAAATCTTAGCACCTGCTTCCTAGTAAGCTCTTGACATCATGAAAGTTTGGGATTTTCTTGAAAATTTGAACTCTCTTTGACAAATTTTCATCTGAAGAACTACTTGGTTCTGATTTCAGGAGTGGCTGAGCTGAAGCATCGATTTCTGGTGTTGTTTCATTCTCATATCTCTGGTATTTATGTGTACTTTTTGTTCTTCAATAAGATCATGGGTTGGTGCTGTCAAAATAAAAAAGAAAAAAAAGAATTTGGGCTGCTTAAACTAAGAGCCTAAAAAGTTAGGAAAGCTGAAGAGGATCTGCTTTCTGCTAAGGTGTGAGTTGGGGGAGTATTTGTAAACCTAATAAATAGCCTGAGAGACTTGGTTTTGGTGGCTTCACATATAAGAGCATCTTCTTTGTAGGAAAATGACTTTAACAATTCCTATCAGACCTTGGTTCTCCTTATATATAGTGAGAAGAAGTAGATAAGTTCTTTATAGCAGAGATTGACACATCATACAAAATCCCAGGGAAGGCTATCTCATAAGAGTCGCAATCTTTTTTCTTCTGATAAGTAGAAGGCAGGTAATGGAGACTTTTTTCACTTTCAGGAGAACAATGGAACATCCTTTTTTATGTTCTTTGTTGTTTGTTCTCTGTTCATGAAGCACATTTATTTTGCTTGAGGATTGGTGAGAAAAATCAATTGTGAACAGCCACATTAGGATGAATCTGCGCAAGCATACTAAGTTGCTGGTTACTTTTGAGTTTTTCTTCATTGATACTACATAGCCTTAAAAAGTAAAGATAGTAGTTGTATTGACAAGATCAGTTTCATAAAAGCAGATACTACATAGCCTTAAAAGTAAAGATACTAGTTGTATCGATAAAACCAGAGTGCTTGAAAATTGCCTATTATCTTTTTGTTGCTTCATGTATAAATACATTTTTCCATATACTTCCTATGTTCTTTAAATTACAACATTTTGACTTTTAAGCTTGCTAACACGCAACTATTTTCTTACTGCCCATAAATATTTTCTTAAAGGAACGCTTTCTAATTCCTGATGGTCCTGAATACGAGAAACAAATCCTCAAGGGTGCTAACAGAAGTTGGAGGCATTTTAAACACCATCTCAAGTCACATTACTACAAACCAGATGACATGACTCTCGATGAGATGTGTAATTTGCAGCCACCATACGGAATTACTAGTAATTAATGGATAAAGTTGGTTAAGCACTGGCATTTAGAGCTAGGGAAAGTAACACTAGTAGAAAAAGGATGATTTGCGTCCCCTCAATTGCGTCGCACTTAAACGGAAACGACGCACAGTTAGGATTTGCGTCGCATGTGGGGAGCTGTGCGACGCAAATCACAAAAATATGCGTCGCACCCTCCTCACATGCGACACAAATTAACAATGTGCGTCGTTTGTTGCGGAGGTGCGACGCATATTCCACGCACCAGTTGGAGAGATTGGTTCCCAATGTGCGTCGCACAGTATAAATGTGCGTTGTAAAAAGATAATGTGCGTCGGACCCCTTGGCCCATCCGACGCACATCAGCCCAAAAGAACTCTCTATAACCTCTCCCTCTCCTTTTAATTTTCCCAAACCCTAAAAATACTCTCAACCTAAACTTGGCCGCGTCTCTCTCTCTCCCCCTCTCCCCCTCTCCCTCTCTCTCTCTCCCGGTCTCCCCCTCTCCCTCTCTCTCTTCCTCGTTCGTCGAAATTTAACGTTCGTCGAAATTCTTTTCGTTTCATTTCATTCGTTTTCCGTCTCTCGTTTCACTCGCCGAAATTTTCCCAAAATTCTTTTCGTTTCATTCGTTTACAGATCTGAAATAAGGGAAGGGTGACAAAGGAGGCGAAGCAGGGGAGAAGGAGGGGGTTTGTGGTGTTGGTGATTTTGTGGCACGGCGTCGATAAAGCTCAGGCAGGGAGGGTGGGTTAGGCAAGGTCGGAGGTCAGGTGGTGATTTGTGTGGTGGCTGGGCGCGGGTGCAGTCAGGGGCGGCAACTGGGGTGCTGCGAATTGAGTTTTGGGCTGGCGGTTATTGTGAAGGGGTTTCGTTTCATTCGAACTATTGACCGTTGTGAAGGGGTTTCGTTTCACCTCAAACTCAAACGCAATCGAAGGTATTCTTTCTTTTTCTTTATATCTAATTTTTTTGTTTATCTTTTCTCGTTTTCAGATCTGCTGAAATTTTCAGTAAGAGGATGGTATTTTCCGATGAACTTTGATTTCGATTCTTAATCTTTTCTCCTTTGCACCGAGGTTGAATTTTGATTCTTAATCTTTTTCTCGTTTTCAGACCTGGTTCTTCTCGAAATCTTGTTGTTGCGTTTGAGGTGAAGATATGGATTGCTATGAAATTACAAGAAATTCTCGAAGATCTGGGTTGCGTTTTTTTATTTTTATTTGTAATTTTATCTCCCCTTCATCTTCTGGTTAGGGTTAGAATTTCTTATTTTTTTGTATGTTTTAGTTATAGATCTGATGTTAATTGTAATCGTAATATTTTTTTCTTCCTGAAATTATAGATCTAGAGGCTGTTGGTGTTAGTTTGTAATTTTATCTTCTCCATTTGTGATTGCCATTTGCCAAATTATATCTTCTCCATTTTTGGCGTATTGAGTGCAAGGTCTGGTTGTGATTGCCATTTGCCAAATTCATTTCCTTTTCAATTACTGCACGCCACTATCATTCTAAGTGGATGTCCTGCATTCCTTTTCCTGCATTCGTTAGTTTTTTTAATTAAAAAATTTTTTTTTTTTAAAATTGCAATTTGCGTCGCACGTAGCCCAAGGTGCGACGCAAATCACTCATCTGCGTCGCACCCTAGGCGATGTGCGACGCACATTACCCTTTGAAGTGGGCTGGGGAGAGCCATCTGCGTCGCACCGTATAAATGTGCAACGCAAATAGCTAGACCATCTACGTCGTTTCCGCATAAGACGCAGATCATTTCTGGGTCATTTGCGTCGAGGCCTTTGGCGTCGTACCGGAGTCTGACGCAAATAGGCACCTCACATCCGACGCAAATTGCCTTTTTTGTACTAGTGTAAGTTACTTAATTATGATTGACATTTGATAAATCTTTGTTCTGTTTTTTTGATAAATACTTTTTTTTCTTTAATATGAGTGCGGAAATTGTCAGAAGCTGGGAAAGATGCACGAGCTTCCCTAAATCAACTTCACAGATGTGGCTCCAAGAGCTTCGCAAACAAGCAAGCTGATTATGTATGATTCATGAATATATATATGAAAAATCTTTGTGGAATATATATATATATATGTAACTAATCTTGTAGAAATTTTCTATGATTGTTTTTACATTTAAAAAATTATTAGGAGGATGAGCATGGAGAAAAAATGAGTTTATTAACTCTTTGGAAAAAAGCTCATATTGGAAAGAATGGAAGCTTTCTACTAGACACACTCACAGAAGAATTTATGGTATAAGTACAGATTAAAATAAAACAATAAGCGTGTTTCCGTTTATTGTAAAGCAATACTTCTTATATTTTATATCTTAATATTTGTGTAGGATGATGCATATGCCAAGTTTGAATCATTGAAGCAAGCAAATCCTTCCAAGTTTGACTTAGAACTTGAAGATGAAGCCTTTGAGCACACCATGTATGGTGGAGAGATTCCCGAACGTCCCGTGGGTTATGGACTTGGAGTTCGAAAAGGAGACAATTACGGGGTGCATGGTGTCCCGAAGAAGCAAGGGTGTGGAAGAGTTCGAAAGACAATTGTGTTCATGGAGAATGATAAAGAAGAATTGTCCACTCTAAAGAAGGAAAATAGATTGTTGAACACCCAAGTATAAGAGAACAAAAATAGCTTGTTGAAAGCCAAAGTTCAAGAGAACAACTCTCTGCTCAAAACTCTTGTTGGACAATTTTCTCAACTAGTAGGTAAAGTTCGTAAAGGAGAGGCTCCAATGCACTTTTTAAATTGTGCACAAGAAGTCTTGGAAGTGACAAACCAAAAGGTACCTTCCTATTTTCAAACTTTACCTAAATTCCCCTTCCTTATGAATGAGCTATTGTGGAACTGTCATTTGTGGTGTTGTGTATATGCTCCTATTGTGCTATTGTACCAAGCAAGAAAGTTTCTGCCCATTGTGATATATGATTCATGATGAGAACTCATTTAATTAAGTTTGACATTATAGAATGAAAGGAGAATGATTAACATATAAGATCATGTGAATAGTGTGTTACTCCATACTTTACCCTTCACAGGTCACAAAATTCACATATTAGAGCTTCTTCCCCTTTTTCCTATCTCTTATTAGTAGCTAAGTTATATCAAGTCTCTCAAAGTCACACATTCCATGATGCTTTTCTTTGACGAAGATGACAGCCAGAACTAATGGAGAATATAGACTCCTAAATGCATCATACGTAGTTATATATGGCATAATCATGAGCGCGAAGCCTCAAAAATGCCAAGATGGCCCCTTGACATCATGTAGTGGAGAGTGGAGACTCAACCATCAAGGTCTCTCACACCATTTAATAAAAAGTTCATGCAGCACGTGAAGTTCATAATAGGAGTACAACAATTTTGCGTCAAAATTTCAGGTGAGTGGAAGGAGCAATAGTAGCAAAAACAACAAAATCAGTTGATTGAGCATGTTTTGGATTTCAGAAATTTCAATAAGATGCTTAGAGTTGGTTGGTTGTCGACTAATTGTACTAGAGCTTTAAGTTCAATCAGGAGTATCAGAGAAAAAAGGGGATTGAGAAGGGTGTTTCTAGTTTGTTATTTTCATTTTCATCTTGTGGCAGTTGATTTGAGCATGCCACTCTATTTTTCACCATGGAGAACATGCCCTCTACTGTGTTCAGTAGTATCTTTTGTGTTTTTGATCCTCTTTTATCAGCTTCCTAACTTATATTCTCCAAGTGTGCCAAGTCTGCAATCTGCAATACTTGGTCAGGCCATGTTTCCTTATGCATACATATGGATTACATCATATGCAACTTTGAAGTCTTCTTTGAACATTTTGTAAGTGAGTTCTATTCTTGTTATGAGCTCAAGTAGTAGGATTACATAACTGTCATTTTTTTCTCTTCATTGCTCCTATGATTATGTCTACTGTGCTTTTACTCATCATCATGATTAGGAGTAATTCTAATACATAGAATGCTGATTGCTGTTTGTTGAATTACTGCTATGATTATCTTTCTTAACATAATGAAATTTCATTCGTTTTAAAAAGTTTCATGCGTGTTGGTGCATAATTGTAGCCATTTTTCTTAGCTTGCTGATCTAAACTTTTTTATATATTATCATTACTAATTATATTTTTTGTCTTTTTTATCTCCTTTTGAAGGTACTCGAAAATAGAGAAGGTGTAACAGATCAAGAACGGATGGCTTCAAAATAGCTACCATCGTATCATCATCTATTTTGCTAGCGCGCTAGATCTTATTAGTTAGCTTATTTTCAAGGTTACTTCACTTTGGATATTTTTATTAATTAGACTTAACTACGACATACAATTTGCAATTATGTTTATAGATGGCTAGGATTTTGGTGAATATGCAATATTTGTAGGGATTTTAATTATCATAGTATACATTTATAATATATTGATCAAAGTATTTTTTTTTTACCTTAAATTTTTATATATATATATATATTTGTTAATTCGGAAAAATAGCAAAAGGGACTACAAAAACGAAATAATACATTTTATAGCCATGAAATTTTGCAAAATAAATGTCAAAATTTGCATCCAACTTCTCTTTTAACGACGCCAAAAAGCGTCCAGATTTAGATGAGGCAAGGTGCTGCAAGTCATCGTGAACGGAGACGCTTTTACGGATGAGACAATTGGGGACTATGTTAGGCGTCGACAATGGCGACGCTTTTACGTGTCGTAAATTACCTACTCAATCGACACGACGCTTTTAGACAGTGTCGCAAGCAA